>NW_022680606.1:0-107680 GCF_009764315.1 Trachypithecus francoisi | reverse complement strand
TTTTTAATGATTGCCATTCTAACTTGTGTGAGATAATATCTCATTGTGATTTTGATTTACATTTCTCTGATAAGTGATGATGAGCATTTTTTCATGTGTCTGTTGGCTGTATGAATGTCTTCTTTTGAGAAATGTCTGTTCATATCCTTTGCCCACTTTTTGATGGGGTTGTTTGTTTTTTTCTTGTAAATTTGTTTGAGTTCTTTGTAGATTCTGTATATTAGCCCTTTGTCAGATGAGTAGATTGCAAAATTTTTCTCCCATTCTGTAGGTTGCCTGTTGACTCTGGGGGTAGTTTCTTTTGCTGTACAGAAGCTCTTCAGTTTAATTAGATCCCATTTGTGAATTTTGGCTTTTGTTGCCGTTGCTTTTGGTGTTTTAGACATGAAGTCCTTGCCCATGCCTATGTCCTGAATGGTATTACCTAGGTTTTCTTCTAGGGTTTTTATGGTTTTAGGTCTAATATTTAAGTCTCTAATCCATCATGAATTAATTTTCAAATAAGGAGTAAGGAAAGGATCCAGTTTCAGCTTTCTACTTATGGCTAGCCAATTTTCCCAGCACTATTTATTAAAGAGGGAATCCTTTCCCCATTTCTTGTTTTTGTCAGGTTTGTCAAAGATCAGATGGCTGTAGATGTGGTATTATTTCTGAGGGCTCTGTTCTGTTCCATTGGTCTATATCTCTGTTTTGGTATTAGTACCATGCTGTTTTGATTACTGTAGTCTTGTAGTATACTTTTAAGTCAGGAAGTGTGATGCCTCCAGCTTAGTTCTTTTGACTTAGTATTGTCTTGGCAATGCGGGGTCTTTTTTCATTCCATATGAACTTTAAAGCAGTTTTTTTCCAATTCTGTGAAGAAAGTCATTGGTAGCTTAAAGGGGATGGCATTGAATCTATAAATAACCTTGGGCAGTATGGCCATTTTCACGATATTGATTCTTGCTATCCACGAGCATAGTATTTTTTTCCATTTGTTTGTGTCCTCTTTTATTTCACTGAGCAGTGGTTTGTAGTTGTTCTTGAAGAGGTCCTTCCCATCCCCTGTAAGCTGGATTCCTAGGTATTTTCTTCTCTTTGAAGCAATTATGAATGGGTGTTCATTCATGATTTGGCTCTCTGTTTGTCTGTTATTGGTGTATAAGAATGCTTGTGATTTTTGCACATTAATTTTGTATCCTGAGACTTTGCTGAAGTTGCTTATCAGCTTAAGGAGATTTTGGGCTGAGACAATAGGGTTTTCTAAATATATGATCATGTCATCTGCAGACCGGGACAATATGACTTCTTCTTTTCCTAATTGAATACCCTTTCTTTCTTTCTCTTGATTGATTGCCCTAGCCAGAACTTCCAACACTATGTTGAATAGGAGTGGTGAGAGAGGGCATCCCTGTCTTGTACCAGTGTTCAAGGGGAATTTTTCCAGTTTGTGCCTATTCAGTATGATATTGGCTGTGGGTTTTTCATAAATAGCTCTTATTATTTTGAGACACGTTCCATCAATACCGAATTTATTGAGAGTATTTAGCATGAAGGGCTGTTGAATTTTGTCAAAGGCCTTTTCTGCATCTGTTGAGATAATCATGTGGTTTTTGTCTTTGGTTCTGTTTATATGCTGGATTATGTTTATTGATTTGCATATGTTGAACCAGCCTTGCATCCCAGGGATGAAGCCCACTTGATCATGGTGGATAAGCTTTTTGATGTGCTGCTGGATTCAGTTTGCCAGTATTTTATTGAGGATTTTTGCATCCATGTTCATCAGGGATATTTGTCTAAAATTATCTCTTTTTATTGTGTCTCTGCCAGGCTTTTGTGTCAGGATGATGTTGGCCTCATAAAATGAGTTAGGGAGGATTCCCTCTTTTTCAGTTGATTGGAATAGTTTCAGAAGGAATGGTACCACCCCCTTCTTGTACCTCTGGTAGAATTTGGCTGTAAATCCATCTGGTACTGGACATTTTTTGGTTGGTAGACTATTAATTATTGCCTCAATGTCAGAGCCTGCTATTGGTTTATTCAGGGATTCAACTTCTTCCTAGTTTATTCTTGGGAGAGTGTATGTGTCCAGGAATTTATCTATTTCTTCTAGGTTTTTAGTTTATTTGTGTAGAGGTGTTTATAATATTTTCTGATGGCAGTTTCTATTTCTGTAGGGTCAGTGGTGATATCCCCTTTATCATTTTTTATTGTGTCTATTTGATTCTTCTCTCTTTTCTTCTTTATTAGTCTTGCTAGCGGTCTGTCAATTTTGTTGATCTTTTCAAAAAACCAGCTCCTGGATTCATTGATTTTTTTTGAAGGATTTTCTGTGTCTCTATCTCCTTCAATTCTGCTCTAATCTTAGTTATTTCTTGCCTTCTGCTAGTTGTTGAATGTGTTTGCTCTTGCTTCCTTAGTTCTTTTAATTGTGATATTAGGGTGTCGATTTTAGATCTTTCCTGCTTTCTCTTGTGGGCATTTAGTGCTACAAATTTCCCTCTACACACTGCTTTAAATGTGTCCCAGAGATTCTGGTATGTTGTATCTTTGTTCTCATTGGTTTCAAAGAACATCTTTATTTCTGCCTTCATTTTGTTATGTACCCAGTAGTCATTCAGGAGCAAGTTGTTCAGTTTCCGTGTAGTAGTTGAGTGATTTTGATTGAGTTTCTTAGTCCTGAGTTCTAGTTTGATTGCACTGTGGTCTGAGAGACAGTTTGTTATAATTTCTGTTCTTTTATATTTGCTGAGGAGTGCTTTACTTCCACCTATGTGGTCAATTTTGGAATAAGTGTGATGTGGTGCTTAGAAGAATGTATAATCTGTTGATTTGTGGTGGAGAATTCTGTAGATGTCTATTGGGTCCGCTTGGTGCAGAGTTGAGTTCAATTCCTGGATATCCTTGCTAACTTTCTGTCTCATGGATCTGTCTAATGATGACAGTGGCGTGTTAAAGTCTCCCATTATTATTGCATGGGAGTCTAAGTCTCTTTGTAAGCCTCTAAGCATTTGCTTTATGAATCTGGGTGCTCCTGTATTGCATGCATATATATTTAGGATAGTTAGCTCTTCCTGATGGATTGATCTCTTTACCATTATGTAATGGCCTTCTTTGTCTCTTTTGATCTTTGTTGGTTTAAAGTCTGTTTTATCAGAGAATAGGATTGCAACCCCTGCCTTTTTTTTGTTTTCCATTTGCTTGGTAGATCTTCCTTCATCCCTTTATTTTGAGCCTATGTGTGTCTCTGCATGTGAAATGGGTCTCCTGAATACAGCACACTGATGGGTCTTGACTCTTTATCCAATTTGCCAGTTTGTGTCTTTTAATTGGACCATTTAGTCCATTAACATTTAAGGTTAATATTGTTATGTGTGAACTTGATCCTGTCATTATGATATTAGCTGGTTATTTTGCTTGTTAGTTGATGCAGTTTATTCCTAGCAGTGATGGTCTTTTCATTTGGCATGTCTTTGCAGTGGCTGTTATCGGTTGTTCTTTCCATGTTTAGTGCTTCCTTCAGGATCTCTTATAAGGCAGGCCTGGTGGTGACAAAATCTCTAAGCATTTGCTTGTCTGTAAAGAATTTTGTTTCTCCTTCACTTATGAAACTTAGTTTGGCTGGATAGGAAATTCTGTGTTGAAAGTTCTTTTCTTTAAGAATATTGAATATCGGCCCCCACTCTCTTCTGGCTTGTAGAGTTTCTGCCGAGAGATCTGCTGTTAGTCTGATGGGCTTCCCTTTGTGTGTAACCCGACCTTTCTCTCTGGCTGCCCTTAACATTTTTCCCTTCATTTCAACTTTGGTGAATCTGACAATTATGTGTCTTGGAGTTGCTCTTCTCAAGGAGTATCTTTGTCACATTCTCTTTATTTTCTGAATTTGAATGTTGGCCTGCATTGCTAGGTTGGGGAAGTTCTCCTGAATAATATCCTGCAGGATGTTTTCCAACTTGGTTCCATTCTTCCCATCACTTTCAGGCACACTGATCAGATGTAGATTTGGTCATTTCACATAATCCCATATTTCTTGGAGGCTTTGTTCATTTCTTTTTACTCTTTTTTCTCTAAACTTCTCTTCTCGCTTCATTCATTCATTTGGTCTTCAATTACTGATAATCTTTCCTCCAGTTGATCGAGTTGGTTACTGAAGCTTGTGCATTTGTCATGTAATTCTCATGTCATGGTTTTCATCTCTATCACTTCATTTATGGACTTCTCTGCATTGGTTATTCTAGTTATCCATTCTTCCATTCTTTTTAAAAGGTTTTTAGTTTTTTTGCGCTGGGTCATTGTTCCTCCTTTAGTTCTGAGAAATTTCATTGACTCAAGCCTTCTTCTCTGAACTCGTGAAAGTCGTTCTAATACTTTTTTTGGTTTTTAAACTTTTGTTAAGTTTTTTTACATGTTTGCAAAGGAACTAAAGTCTTATCACTTCAGTGAAATCTAATATGTTGACACACTCTCACATGAATATACGCAGAACACTTTTATGATCCATCTGTTTTGCACATATCTGTGGAGTGAGTCCTTTAATCCTGTGGTAGATCTGTCTCTGTATGTATGTTTCCTTATGAGAAGATATGTTCCTCTTTTGTAAGGAAGACTTTTGTATTCAAATTGGAATACTCAGAAACTAGGAAAGCTCTAGGCACATGTAGGCACTAAATATTTTTGCATTAAGTAATAAATTAATACACCAACAGGATATTTCTCTTGATTTTTTACCCGCAATGTGTAACATAAAGCAACATATATCATGGAGGCCCTTTATAACATTTTCTATTTAATTTTCAACAATAAAAATGGTAAGAATTAGTCCCTAAACATCTTTTTTCACATCAGCTTATTCTTATCACTTCAGATTGAGCAGAACTGTTATTTTCCAGGGATCAGTGTCATTTAAGGATGTGACTGTGGGCTTCACTCAATAGGAGTGGCAGCATCTGGACTCTGCTCAGAGGACCCTGTCCAGGGATGTGATGCTGGAGAACTACAACCACTTTGTCTCAGTAGGTAGGTAGGAATTGTTTCCCATGTAGAAGGCCAGAATGTATGTCCTTTCTTATCAATAGAAACTTGTGGAACTTTTGTAAAATATAATAGTTAGGTTTGAGATTCAGAGGTCAAGGACAATGTATCCCTTTTGGATACCAGAAAGAATGTTTTTCTCTGCCCCCATAACAGTATTAAATGAGGTGTGTGTGTGTGTGTGTGTGTGTGTGTGTGTGTGTACACTGTTTGGTGTATACTGTCTTCCTCCTTCAGGGAAGCCCACCCAGTTTGTCCCAAGTAATATAATTCTCATTCACAGGGTATTGCATTCCTAAACCAGAAGTGGTCCTCAAGTTGGAGAAAGGTGAGGAGCCATGGATATTAGAGGAAAAATTTCCATTCCAGAGTCATCTGGGTGAGTTAGTAAGTGCCAGATGGATGTAGGTAGATCACAAAGGGTAAGTTCAGATAATAAGACCATTGAAATGTTCTTCAGGAATCATATTTTAGAGGCTGCAGACCTTTGGAAGTAGCATGTTGACATGACCCAAATATCCAGTGGCTCTGAATCACCCAGCATCTCCCAGTATCACTTCCCTACACACATCTTGCTTTTTTAAATTGTAGCACAAATTATATAGTTGTCACAGCTTAATAAAATTTTTATATATATATATAAATATATATATAACACTCATATATCCATCATTGAGATGAATGTATAGAGTGATTTTTCAACACCCCCAGAAAGCTCCCTAGTGTACTCTTCCTAGTAAAGAGCATCCCTCCTTCTATAAAATATTAAATATATTTTTCTATACATGCTTTTCTGAGTTGCTCTTTCGTTAGCATTCTACCATATTCACCATTTTTTACAGAATTATTTTAAAATAGCCTGGGCCCAGTGGTTCATGCCTGTCATCCCAGCACTTTGGGAGGCTGAGGTGGGAGGATTGCTTGAATTTGAGACCAGCTTGGGCAACACAGGGAGACCCCATCTCTATGAAAAGTTAAAAAATTATCCAGACATGGTGGCACACACCTGCGATCCCATGCCTGGCTAAATTTTGTGATCTCAGCTACTGGAGAACTGAGGTGAGAGTCTTGCTTTAGCCTGGGAAGAGGCTGCAGTGAGCTGTGTTTGTGCCATTGCACTGCAGCCTGGGTGACAGAGCGATCCTGTCTCTAAAATATAAAAAGCAATTAAAATTAAAGTTAAACATTCAAACAGTAATGATTTCTGCGTGAAGCCTGAAAAAATTTGTGTTTGGAAAAGCTCTCTAGGTAATACTGATAAACATTATTTTTTAAGTACCATTGATTAAATATCTATGTAGGACACTGAGAGAAAATCATAGATAAAGTAATGGCTGCCGGGAACATAGTTGGTGAACGAAAATAGAACTGCATGGAATATTTTAAAATTCAGTGTTTAACAAAGAATATTTTTATAGCAATCCAGCTGATGTTTGTGCTTGAATGAATTGTACAAACAGTCCTTTCATCTTTTTTGGTAAATGAACCTGGAAGTGGTGGGAAAATTTTGAAGGGCAACTTTTTAAAAACACTGTTAGACTGTAAGCTGACAATGAAAAAGCAATCAGCATAAGATTATGATGGGAATGAGCAATTTATGAGGGACAAACAGTGGATCTTACCTAGAGTGAAATATACTCATTCTAGACTTGTAAAAGAATGGCTTGGTTCAAGTGTTTGTTCTTGGGACCTTGGACTCAATATAGTGTAGTACAGATGATGGAATAAAGGGCAAATCCCACAGCCGGAATAGAACCGTAAGCCTGATCCTCTGGCAAAGATGGCTTGTTCACTCATTGATTTCACTCTTATTGTTGCATACTTTTATTCCTAATGAATCAGAGCTAGAAAAACAATTCAGCCAGATGCAGCTGCTCATGTCTGTAATCCTAGCACTTGGGAAGTTCAATGTGGGTGAATTGCTTGAGGCTAGGAGTTCGAGACCAGCCTGGCTAACATGGCAAAATCCTGTCTCTACTAAAAATATAAAAACTAGCCGAACATGGTGGTGCATGGTGCCTGTAGTCCCAACTACTTGGGAGGTTGAGGCATGAGAATCACTTGAACCCTGGAAGTAGAGGTTGCAATGAGCGGAGATCACATCACTACACTCCAGCCTGGGTGACAGAGCAAGACTGTGTCTCCAAAACAACAACAACAGCAGCAACAACAACAACACACAGAATTGGAGTCTGGATTATAGGACTATCTATGAATTAGAAATTTTACAAATTTGATTTGTTGCTGCTGTGTTGAGTTGAAAAGAGGTATTAAGACTGGAAGTGTGCACATTGTTGTCATAATGTAGGTATGAGGAGATAATGGCGTAAACTAAGCCTTCAAACATAATGCTAACTTTATTTATCTTTCATATCCTTGTCAACTAATCTTTCTTGTCACTCTA
Organism: Trachypithecus francoisi; assembly: GCF_009764315.1. Taxonomy (NCBI): domain Eukaryota; kingdom Metazoa; phylum Chordata; class Mammalia; order Primates; family Cercopithecidae; genus Trachypithecus; species Trachypithecus francoisi. Next base: position 100,266 of record NW_022680606.1, on the reverse strand, counting down.
TGTTTCAGAATTAATTAATACCAGTAGAAACTATTCAAGAATGAAATTCAATGAGTTTAACAAAGGTGGAAAATGTTTCTGTGATGAAAGCATGAAATAATTCATTTTGAAGAGGAACCTTATGAATATAATAAAAATGGGAACGGCTTCTGGCTGACTGAAGACCTCGTTTGGCATCAGAAAATTAAAAATTGGGAGCAACCTTTTGAATATAATAAATATGGGAAAGCTTTCCCTGAGAATTCACTCTTCCTTGTACACAAGAGAGCTTACACAGGACAGAAAGCCTGCAAATATACGGAACATGGGAAAACCTGTGATATGTCATTTTTCATTAGTCATCAGCAAACGCATCCAAGAGAGAACCACTATGAATGCAAAGAATGTGGAGAAAGTATCTTTGAGGAATCAATTCTCCTTGAACATCAGAGTGTTTCCCCATTCAGCCAGAGGTTAAATCCCACTCCAATCCAGAGAACCCACTCAATTAATAATATTATTAAATATAATGAATGTGGAAGCTTTTTCAGTGAAAAATTAGTCCTTAATTTACAACATAGAACACATACAGGAGAAAAGCCTTATGAATGTCATGAATGTGGAAAAACCTTCACCCTGAAGTCAGCCCACACGAGACATCAGAGAACACACACGGAGAAAACCTTATGAATGTCATGAATGTGGGAAGACCTTCTGTAATAATTCAGACCTCATTAAACATCAAAGAACTCACACGGGAGAGATCTTACAGATGTCAAGAATGTGAGAAATCCTTCAGTGAAAAGTCAACCCTTATGCAACATCAGAGAACACACACAGGCGAGAAACCATATGAATGTCATGAATGTGGGAAAACCTTTTCATTTAAGTCAGTCCTTACTGTGCATCAGAAAACACACACAGGGGAGAAGCCCTATGAATGCTATGCATGTGGGAAAGCCTTTCTCAGAAAATCAGACCTCATTAAACATCAAAGAATTCACACAGGCGAAAAACCTTATGAATGTAATGAATGTGGGAAATCATTCTCTGAGAAGTCAACCCTTACTAAGCATCTAAGAACTCACACAGGTGAGAAACCTTATGAATGTATTCAGTGTGGAAAATTTTTCTGCTACTACTCCGGTTTCACAGAACATCTGAGAAGACACACAGGGGAGAAACCTTTTGAATGTAATGAATGTGGGAAAACCTTCCGTCAGAAGTCAGCCCTAATTGTTCACCAGAGAACTCATATAAGACAGAAACCCTATGGATGTAATGAATGTGGAAAATCATTCTGTGTGAAGTCAAAACTCATTGCACATCATAGAACACACACAGGGGAGAAACCCTATGAATGTAATGTTTGTGGAAAATCATTCTATGTTAAGTCAAAACTAACTGTACATCAGAGAACACACTTGGGGAGAAACCCTATAAATGTAGTAAGTGAGGGAAATTACTCTGGGTGAAGTCAGAACTTTGTGGAACACAGAACATAAAGGGTGAGAGAAATCGGTTAATATAATGATAATGAGAACACCTTTGGCCTGAAGTCAGTCCTCACAGTATTGAGAGAACTTAGAGAAAAAAACAATATGAAGATACGGAATGCAGGAAAACATTATTCTGGACTTTGGACCATACATTATGTTATAAAACTAAAAGTGGAAAAAACTTACTGGTGAATGAATGTAGGAAACATTTTGCCCAGTGCCACTCCTCATTAAACATCAGAGAATTCACATGGTGTGAAGCCTGTGTCAGCATCCCTAGGTTGAGAAGGGATGCATTTTTCTGCTACTACTACAGTTTCACAGAATATCTGAGAAGACACACGGGAGAAACCGTTGGGGTGTAATGAATGTGGAAAAACCTTTCGTCAGAAGTCAGCCCTAATTTTTCACCACAGAACTCGTGTAAGACAGAAACCCTACGGATGTAATGAATGTGAAAAATCATTCTGTGTGAAGTCAAGAGGCCAGAGAAAATGCACAAACTATAGGAAACTATAGGAAAGCATTTACTATGAGGTCATATTTTATGGAGTATGTGTAATAAGAAGTAGCTTCTCAATGAACATCAGATAGTAGAGAAAGTATTTTTTAACTATCTAATGTGTGGGCGTTTTAATTTAAAATCTAAATTTAATATAGAACAGAGGTGTTGAATTGCAGTATGTCTGGCAACTTAAGAAAATGTGGAAAAAAGATTTGTATTGAAAAATAGCATTTTACTTTGTTAATATGGTTTAGTTCATTGTCAAGACTGCTGTTTTCTAAGAGACTTGAAAATATGTCATTCGAGCCAATGGCTATAAGTAGTTCAAAGGTTTATTGCTTAGCCATGTGCAAAATAAGGGGATCCACAAACAAGAATGCTCCTGTATGTCCAGGAAGAAAGAGAAAGACCCTCAATATAGGGCCATAGTACAGGAGCCCACCAGCAGGATTTTTGAATAATCCTGGGGCAGACTAAATTTAGACAACCCGTCTCAGAATGGTGGATCAAAGGGGCAAGTCAATTTGCCTTGCATGAAACTTATGAGGATTAGTAGAAGAGAGTGGGTCCAGATTTCTGGTGGTTTCTGCCCTGGCACATGTCTAACACATAAGCCAGGACATTCTGCTGTGAGTGACTTATTGTACCCAACTCTATTTCTCTCCATACTGAAACATGTTTTTCATAGGTGATAAAACTTTAAAAAATGTGTATATACATATAACTTAGATATGGAGCTTTCAAAAAGCACAAATAGGATGGGCATGGTGGCTCGTGCCTGTAATCCCAGTACTTTGGGAGGCCGAGGTGGGCAAATCACCTGAGGTCAGGAGTTCCAGACCAGCCTGACCAACATGAAACCCTGTCTGTACTAAAAATACAAAAATTAGCCAGGCATGGTGGTACACACCTATAATCCTGGCTACTAAAGAGGCTGAGGTGGGAGGATCACTTTAACCTGGGAGGTGGAGGTTTCAGTGAGCTGAGATCATGCCACTGCACTCCAGCCTGAGCAACAGAGAGAGATTAAAAAAAAAAAAAAGCAAAAATAGATTTTGCTATTGGGTAAGGTATAGTAGTTGGCAGCAGAATGGACCGATTGAGGACAACTATAAAGTTACAGAAAATATTTAAATGCAAATTATTGCCATAGAAGCAAAGAAGACTAAAGGGGCAAAATTCTAGAGAGTGGTAAAAAGAATGCAGCTCTGGGGGCCCTTTCCACTTCTGACTATAGGGAAGAACCTGAATACTGAACTTGGTTCAGGCAGAGGGCCATAACCTGGGGGTCAGGGGAAGGCATGGGGGACCAGAAACCGGAGAACAATCAAGACTGCAGTGTAAAGAATGAATACATTAGGGGCTTCAAACACATATAATTTCTCAAATTTCCAGATGTCTCATGCTGCATAGGGCAGGAATCTGAAAAGCTAATTTGAGAAGATAATAAGGATTTTTATTTTGTTTTGCATTTGGCAGTATGAAGGAGAAATTATTAGAACTTAGGAAGTGCCAGCGGATTGGTCCTTTGGTGAACATGCCATCAGTAAAAGCCCTGGAAACAAGGTCATACCAGAGATTGATTGTGCCTTGTCACAGTTGCAAACAATACTTGAGTGGAATATTTGAAAACTTGCTTAGAAAACTCTAGGACAGATGGCTTCCCTGAAGTTATTCCAAATATTTAAGAAATAAAGAATACCAGGCTTTTACAAACTTTTCTAGAAGAAAAAAGATGGAAATTTTCCAATTCAGTTTTTGAGCCAGTGCAACTTTGATACCAAAACCAAAAAAACCCATAAAGCTGTAGACCAAAGTCTCAACAGATTTAGATGCAAAATCCTAAAATTGAAAAAAATGATCTAGCCATATCCATAAACTATATCATCACCAAGAGATGTTTATTAGGGCAATCAAAAGATGATTTTTTTTTTTTTTTAATGTGGCCTTCCATTCCTCTTTCTTTTGATTCCCTTCTTTGAGTTTTCATGTGTCTCTCCTGACTTCCTTCCCCAGAGTGGAGGAGTTAGGCTTGCCTCGTGGGATGAGAGGAGTTGTGGCCTTGTTCCTGCTGGCACCAAGAGGGCTGATGGTGAGGTGTGGAAGGAACGGGGAAAAGATAGGCAGCATTGTTGAGAGATTGGTAACAGTGAGCACATATGTTGAGAATGATGACAGCAAGGTTTCTCCATTAGAGAAGGTATTTATAAAAATAGGAATGAGGAGAGCTAGAAAACCTGCAGTATGACATTAGGATAGAACTCATATCTTTTAAATATATAGGAACAAATAGAGAAATTGTTGTGTATGCACATATGCATATATTTTGTGATTCATTCTACTGAGAGGACCTAAACAGTGACACCTCAGTAATAGTAAGCACACCAACTGCCAAGTTACTAGTCCCTAAATACTATCCACAAAAAGAAGGGGACCAGAGATGATTACTAGTCAGAGTTTGCGAGAAATACAAGATGAACCTGAATCATCTCATGTACCTAACAGTAAGAAAATACTCTGGCTGGTCGCAGTGTCTCATGCCTGTAATTCTAGCATGTTAGAAGGTCAAGGTGGGTGGGTTGCTTGAGCCCAGGAGTTTGAGACCAGCCTGGGCAACATGGCACAACTGTCTCTACCAAAAATACAAAAATTAGCCAGGCATGGTGGCATGCACCTGTAGTCCGAGGTACTCAGGAGGCAGAGAGGTGGGAAGATCACTTGATCTTGGGAGACTGAGGCTGCATTTAGCTGTGATCGTGCCACTGCACTCTAGCCTGAAGACAGAGTGAGACCCTGTCTCAGGAAAAAAGGGGAAAAAAAAGTTGTCATTCAGCAGGTTAATGGATACAATGTGGAACATTCAGAAAACTTAACATTCTTCAAAGAAATAGAAAACACAATCCTAAAATTTATATGGGAACCACAAAAGACCTAGAATAGTCAGAGCTATCCTGCACAAAAAGAATCAAATTGGAGAAATCGTATTACTTGATTTCAAATTATTCAACAGAGCTACAGTACCCAAAACAGCATGCTACTGGCATAAAAACAGACACATAGGAACAGAATAGACAACCCAGAAACAAATTCATACATCTATGGTGGACTCACTTTTGACAAAGGTATGAAGAACATGCATTGGGGAAAGGGTAGTGTCTTTAATAAATGGTGCTGTGAAAACTGGGTATCCATATGCAGAAGAATGAAACTAGACCCCCATCTCTTATCATATACAAAAATAAAAATCAATTGAAAAGTTAAATCTAAGACCTCAAACTATGAAACAGCTAAAAGAAAACATTGGGGAACCTCTCCAGGACATTGGAGTGGGCAAAGATTTCTTGTGTAATACCTGACAACCAAAGCAAAAGTGGACAAATGGGATTACATCAAGTTAAAAAGCTGCGTTGCAAAGGAAACAACAAAGTGAAGAGACAACCCATAGAATGGGAGAGAATATTTGCAAACTATCCATCTGTATTAGGTTTTTCTTGAAATACTATAAAAAAATACTCGAGGCTGGGCGTGGTGGCTCATGCCTGTAATCCCAGCACTTTGGGAGGCCGAGGTGGGCAGATCACGAAGTCAGGAGATTGAGACCATCCTAGCCAACATGGTAAAACCCCATCTCTACTAAAAATACAAAAAAATTAGCCGGGCATAGTGGCGGTCGCCTGTAGTCCCAGCTACTCAGGAGGCTGAGGCAAGAGAATGGCGTGAACCTGGGAGGCGGAGCTTGCAGTGAGCCGAGATCGCACCAGTACACTCCAGCCTGGAGGCAGAGCGAGACTCCGTCTCAAAAAAAAAAAAAAAAAAAAAAAAAAATACTCGAGACTGGGTAATTTATAAAGAAGAGGTTTAGTTGTCTCACGGTTTTGCAAGCTGTACAGGAAGCATGGTGCTAACATCTTATCAGCTTGTAGGGAGGTGTCAGGAAGTTTCCAACCACGATGGAAGGCAAAAGGGGAGTAAGTATCTAACATGGCAGGAGCAGGGGCAAAGAGAGGGGGAGGGAGGTGCCACACACACTTAACCAGATCTGGTGAGTACTCAGATTTTGTGAGTGGTGCTTGAGGTCATGGATACCCCATTTACCCTGATGTGTTTATACACATTTGATACCTATATTAAAATATGTACCCCATAAACATACACCTACTTTGTACCCACAAAAATTTTAAAATAAAGTTTATTTCAATGTTTAAAGACTTGTTATTAATAGCAGTTTCGATAAATTTAATATTTCAATAAAACTCCCAATATTTATTCTTAACACTGGAAAAAGTTTTCCAAAATGTATATGGCAGAAATAAGGGCCTTGATTCGAGGACAGCATCAATTAATGAGGGATCGTCCCCCTTGACCAAAATACCTTCCACCAAGACCCATCTTTAACGCTGAAGATTACATCTCAAAATGAGATTTAGGCAGGGACAAATATCCAAACTATATCAACATCTGACAAGATGTTCACAACCAGAATATATCAGGAGCTATAACAATTCTATAGAAAAAAAGCTAATCTGATTGAAAACTGGGCAAAAATCTGAATAGACGTTTCTCAAAAGAAGACATTCAAATGGCAAACAGGCATATGAAAATGTACTCAACATCATTGATCCATTAGAGAAATGCAAATCAAAACTACAATGAGATATCATCTCACCCCAGTTAAAGTGTCTTCTGTCCAAAAGATAGGTAGTAACAAATGCTGAAGAGGATGTGGAGAAAAGGGAACCCTTGTGCACTGTGGAAATGTATAGTAGTACAACCACTATGGAGAACAGTTTGTAGGTACCTCAAAAACTAAAAATAGAGCTACTATATAATCCAGCAATTCCACTAGTAGATATATACCCAAATGAAAGGAAATCGGCATATTGAAGATATATCTGCACCATGTTTACTGTAACACTACTCACAATAGCCAAGATTTGGAAGCAACCTAAGTGTCTATCAGCAGATGAATGGATAAATAAAATATGGTGCATATACACAATGGTGCATACAAAATAAATGTGGAACATACAAAACTAAATTTAATGCACTTAATTTAAAATAATACAAAAGATTTATGCACTTTAAACTTTGATAAGTTAGATTTTGTTAAATTCAAAAGCTTGTGTTCTTCAAAGCACACAGTTAAGGAAATGGAGAGGCGAGTTATGGGCTGAAAAAAATTACTTGTAAGACCGCTTTGGATAAGAATAGAAGAAAAATCCCAATGAGAAAATTGGTGGAAGATTGGTATGGAAAGTTCACTACAGAAATAATATGAATGGCCAATAAGACTGATTTGGGGGAGTGTGTTCAATACCAATGTTAATTTTTGAAATGTCCTGTGTTTAATTTTTTGGAGTGTGTGATTTGCAACATGCCCCTGCTGCATGGAGGTTGAGGAGATGGTAAAATGAACAGTAGTAATAATTGTCAACATAAAGTCTCAAGGGGTCATAATTTTCCACGGAACAGAATAAAATGTGTAGTTGTCAATGTACAACATCACTCAGTAAGAGCACAATACAATAATTCCACTATTCTTAATATGGGCCAAATTTCTGATATTGAAACCAGCTCAATTTTCCTATACAATTGATTTTATGGGGGCTTTTTTGGGGAATAAACATAGAAATTGACTGTCAAACCATTCTTGCATTGCTATAAAGAAATACCTGAGACTGGGTAATATAAAGAAAATAAGTTATAAAGGAAAGGGGTTTCATTGACTCAGGTTCTGCAGGCTTTACAGGAAGCATGGTGCTGGCATCTGCTCGGCTTTTGGTGAAGCCTCAGCTTTCAGTCATAGCAGAAGGCAAAGCAGGAGCAAGAGATAGGGAGCTGGGGGAAGTGCCACGTTCTTTGAGATGACCAGATCTTGGGAGAATTCGCTATCAGAAAGATAGCACTAAGCCATATGAGGGTTGCATCCCCATGATCACCTCCCACTAGGACCTACTTCCAGCACTGGGAATTGCAATTCAACATCAGATTTAGGCAAGCAAAAATATCCAAAGTATAGGATTGACCTCCCAGTCTTAAAGGTTGAGAAATTTAACGTTTGTCATCTGAGTTGCTTTCTCAATAAACTGATCATTAGGACTCCCACATAGTTTCATGGAACTGAAAGTTTACAGATCACCACAACTGGACAATGAAACCTGTTGCCAGTTGACTAACTCTTCTTCCTTCTCTCGCAGTCCTGTTTTCCCACAGGTGGTTACAATGAGATGCTAGATCTCTTATCTAACCACCTGCTGCCTGTTGATCATATTCCTTGCTCCCCTTAATTCCTGTGTATATAAACTCCTAACTTTAGTTGGGAGAGAGATGAATTTGATGGTTAGACTGACAGCATCCACAATAAAGCACTTCTTCCCTGGCAATACTCGTCTTAGTGACTGGCTTTCTGTGTGGTGAGCAACCACACCTAGGACAAACCCCTGGTGTTCAGCAATGATACATTTGTTTTACTTGATCCTCTGAGCTAATATCTTTGTCTTGTAAAAAGTTGCCTCACAGCCACTCAATCAGGGAATGCTCAATGAGGAAGAAACGATTAAGAACTGTGTTATCCTGTTTTGTATAGAGCTGCTGTGATCAGGCAGTTCACTGTGCAGTGAAAAACCTCCAGAGCAACATGCAGCAGCCCTGTCATCACCCTGTTGACAGGGCTCCTCCTCCATCTAGTAGAAATCTTCGCACACCTGTGAAGCCAATTATAGCCATAACTGGAGCCCAGGCTGAAGCTTTTTGCTAATAACCAATGTGCTAGAAAGGTGGGGTTGGCCCATTTATCTGTGCATTGTATCTCAGCCATGTAGTTTGAGCCCTAGAAAAGAGTTCTACCTGACAATGAGCTATTCTGCCAAACAGTCAACTGGGGATTTCAAAACTTGGACTTGAAGGGACTTTCAGTATTCTCTAATAAAGGTGCACTCTATGTCCATATCTTTTCATATTTTCAAGGGCAAAAAGTAAACATTTTTGCTCAAATATTCCAATTTTCAAATAATTCGTATAATGATATTGGATTGACCCCTAAATAAATGTAAGCTAAGAAACTGGGCATGGCTGATATGTTCATCTCCTCCCATGTTCATGGAATAGAGATGTACCTAGAGAGATTTACAATTGTATGGGTCTTTCTGTTGGCTTTTTTGGGACTAGTTTGAGACATTCAAGCCCTAGAATCCTTTAAAAATCATTAAGATTGATTGAGGACCCTCAGAATGTCTGCTATTTTCATCTTTTCAACTATGCCAACCACTTTCTTCAATGACGACAAGCACTCAAATTGTATTTCTCTCTTTAATACCAATATACGAGTGTTACAAATGAAAAATAGAAAACAAAGGGTGTATATTGTGTGTGATACTTGGTTTTAAGTGAAACCAGTAATGTTCCAACTAAAGATATTATTTCCTAGTATTACACAGCTCATTCAGGTGGTGCATTTCTCGAAGTGCACTACTGGTATATGATGGGTGTGGGGAACAGGCCCCCCCGAAAAAGTCTGACCATAAACTGGCCCCAAAACTGGCCATCAACAACATTCTGCAGCATTGTGACATGTTCATGATGGCCATAACGCCCATACTGGAAGGTTGTGGGTTTGCCAGAATGAGGGCAAGGAACACCTGACCCACCTAGGGCGGAGAAACGCTTAAAGGCATCCTTAAGCCACAAACAATAGCATGAGCGATCTGTACCTTAAGGACATGCTCCTGCTGCAGTTAACTAACCGATAAGGCATACTTTTAGTTAATTTAATATCTATGGAAACAATGCTAATGACTGACTTGCTGTTAAAAAATACATGGGTAAATCTCTGTTCAGGGCTCCAGCTCTGAAGGCTGTGAGGCCCCTGATTTCCCACCTCACACCTGTATATTTCTGTCTGCACGTCTTTAATTCCTCTAAGCCACTGGGTTAGGGTCTCCCCGACTGAGCTGGTCTTGGCAAGTGGCGTCCATCATAGGGGTTTGAAACCAGGATGAAGGGTCGCCGGAGTGACGGTTGGAGAACATGGATTTAAGCTGGAGGACACCTGAGTACTCTTCAAGCAATCCCTGGGGTGAGTCAGAAGGGGAGCTCAGAAGTGTCAGGGTATCAATGGGACAAGTGTTGGGACTTTTTCACACTGATGATGAGGAGGAAGGAGAGTATAATGAAGTAACAGAAGGGGCTACAGAGCAGGTTTATTTTCCAGCTAAAGCTAAAGCAGCAAAAGAGGGAGAGGTTCATCCCTACCCTTCTGCACCCCTTCATTATTATTTTGAAGAAAAAGAGTGGCCTGACCCTCCAGATCTTTCTTTTCCAGAGGACATTGGGTGAAAAGTAGTTGTGCCAGTGACTGTTCGAGCAGTGCCTCAAGTGACTCCTCTTAGTTCTATTCAGGCAGGAATTCAGCAAGCTAGAAGAGAGGGTGATTTAGAGGCTTGGCAGTTCCCTATTAGAATACACTCCCTAGATGAACAGAGAAATATTATAGCTACATTTGAGCTTTTTCCTTTTAAATACTTAAACTTTAAAGAATTTAAACAAGCTATTCATACTAAAAAAAGAATGTAGAAATAATCAGTGAGTCAGGCCTCCAGATAGGGGAAAAAAGAAAACTGCTGAGTCTGAAATATGCCCAAAATGTAAAAAAGGAAAACATTGGGCCAATCATGTCACTCTAAGTTTGATAAAGATGGGAACCCAATTTCGGGAAACACCATGAGGAGCCCATTCTGGGCCATGTTCCAAACCGGAGCATTTCCAGCTCAGGCCATTCCTTCACTGCTGTACAATGTCTGTCCCCCGCCACAGCTGGTAGTGCCATAGTAGATTTATGCTGCACAAAAGCTGTGAGCCTTCTGCCTGGGTAACCCCTGCAAAAGGTAACCCAAGGAGTCTGTGGACACTTGCCAGCAGGGACAATAGGATTACTTTTAGGAAGGTCTAGTTTAAGTTTAAAAGGGACACAAATGCATACAGGAGTCATTGATTCAGATTATAATGGGGAAATTCACATTGTTATATCTACTTCTGTTCCCTGGAAAGCAGAGCCAGGAGAGCACATAGCACAGCTCCTGATTGTGCCATATGTGGGAAAGGAGGACAACCAGTCACAATGAGTAATTTAATGGTAGCTGTGATAGTGATGATCAACACTGCCATGAGTATTCCTTCAATAAGGGCTGACACAGGAAACAATTATGCTTAATGGGCATATGTATCAATCTTGGCTGGTAATAATGCCTGGATATAATCACTCTAAGACACAGTTACACATGCTTTCTGATCTCAGTATTTACCATAATAAATCTCCTATAATTGAGGCATACCACCCTCAAAATACTATTTGTAAACAAAATTAAACCTGGCCAGAAAAAAATGAAGTACTTGTTTAGGAAGATTGCACTGCAGAACAGTGCAATGATTCCTATGGAATCATTATTAATTGGTCCTCTATGGGGATGTTTAGCTTAAATTGCACCTCTCAGTCTGCATGCCATGGCCATATGGCTGATCTAAACAAAATGGTCAAATGGTAGATATAATAAGAAGTATGGCAAGAGTTCTTATTATCTGTAACCATGGTGGTATAGGGCCCCTCAACCTCAAATGACATGGCCCACTGTCAGGTGCTCAACAAAAGGATTTGTGGAAACTATTAATAGCTTTTAATAAAAACAAAATTTGGGAAAGAATAAAAAATCATCTAAAAGGACACTCTACAAACTTGTTTTTGGATATTGCAAAATTAAAAGAACAAATATTTTTATTTTTATTATTATACTTTAAGTTCTAGGGTACCTGTGCATAACATGCAGGTTTGTTACATATGTATACTTGTGCCATGTTGGTGTGCTGCACCCATCAACTCGTCAGCACCCATCAATTCGTCATTTATATCAGGTATAACTCCCAGTGCAATCCCTCCCCCTTCCCCCCTCCCCATGATAGGCCCCGGTGTGTGATGCTCCCTTTCCCAAGTCCAAGTGATCTCATTGTTCAGTTTCCACCTATGAGTGAGATCATGCAGTGTTTGCTTTTCTGTTCTTGTGATAGTTTGCTAAGAATGATGGTTTCCAGCTGCATCCATGTCCCTACAAAGGACGCAAACTCATCCTTTTTTATGGCTGCATAGTATTCCATGGTGTATATGTCCCACATTTTCTTAATCCAGCCTGTCATAGATGGACATTTGGGTTGATTCCAAGTCTTTGCTATTGTGAATAGTGCCGCAATAAACATACGTGTGCATGTGTCTTTATAGCAGCATGATTTATAATCCTTTGGGTATATACCCAGTAGTGGGATGGCTGGGTCATATGGTACATCTAGTTCTAGATCCTTGAGCAATTGCCATACTGTTTTCCATAATGGTTGAACTAGTTGAAAATCCCACCAACAGTGTAAAAGTGTTCCTGTTTCTCCACATCCTCTCCAGCACCTGTTGTTTCCTGACTTTTTAATGATTGCCATTCTAACTGGTGTGAGATGGTATCTCATTGTGGTTTTGATTTGCATTTCTCTGATGGCGAGTGATGATAAGCATTTTTTCATGTGTCTGTTGGCTGTATGAATGTCTTCTTTTGAGAAATGTCTGTTCATATCCTTTGCCCACTTTTTGATGGGGTTGTTTGTTTTTTTCTTGTAAATTTGTTTGAGTTCTTTGTAGATTCTGGATATTAGCCCTTTGTCAGATTAATAGATTGCAAAAATTTTCTCCCATTCTGTAGGTTGCCTGTTCACTCTGATGGTAGTTTCTTTTGCTGTGCAGAAGCTCTTTAGTTTAATGAGATCCCATTTCTCAATTTTGGCTTTTGCTGCCATTGCTTTTGGTGTTTTAGACATGAAGTCCTTGCCCATGCCTATGTCCTGAATGGTACTACCTAGGTTTTCTTCTAGGGTTTTTATGGTATTAGGTCTAACATTTGAGTCTCTAATCCATCTTGAATTAATTTTCGTATAAGGAGTAAGGAAAGGATCCAGTTTCAGCTTTCTAGTTATGGCTAGCCAATTTTCCCAGCACCATTTATTAAATAGGGAATCCTTTCCCTATTTCTTGTTTTTCTCAGGTTTGTCAAAGATCAGATGGCTGTAGATGTGTGGTATTATTTCTGAGGACTCTGTTCTGTTCCATTGGTCTATATCTCTGTTGTGGTACCAGTACCATGCTGTTTTGGTTACTATAGCCTTGTAGTATAGTTTGAAGTCAGGTAGCGTGACACCTCCAGCTTTGTTCTTTTGACTTAGGATAGTCTTGGCAATGCGGGCTCTTTTTTGGTTCCATATGAACTTTAAAGCCGTTTTTTCCAATTCTGTGAAGAAAGTCATTGGTAGCTTGATGGGGATGGCATTGAATCTATAAATCACCTTGGGCAGTATGGCCATTTTCACGATATTGATTCTTCCTATCCATGAGCATCGTATGTTTTTCCATTTGTCTGTGTCTTCTTTTATTTCACTGAGCAGTGGTTTGTAGTTCTCCTTGAAGAGGTCCTTTACATCCCTTGTAAGTTGGATTCCTAGGTATTTTATTTTCTTTGAAGCAATTGTGAATGGAAGTTGATTCATGATTTGGCTCTCTGTTTGTCTGTTACTGGTGTATAAGAATGCTTGTGATTTTTGCACATTAATTTTGTATCCTGAGACTTTGCTGAAGTTTCTTATCAGCTTAAGGAGATTCTGGGCTGAGATAATGGGGTTTTCTAAATATACAATCATGTCATCTGCAAACAGGGACAATTTGACTTCTTCTTTTCCTAACTGAATACCCTTTATTTCTTTCTCTTGCCTGATTGCCCTAGCCAGAACTTCCAACACTATGTTGAATAGGAGTGGTGAGAGAGGGCATCCCCGTCTTGTGCCAGTTTTCAAAGGGAATTTTTCCAGTTTTTGCCCATTCAGTATGATATTGGCTGTGGATTTGTCATAAATAGCTCTTATTATTTTGAGGTACGTAAAAGAACAAATATTTAAAGCATCCCAGGCACACCTGACCTTAATGCCAAGAACTGGAGTGCTTGAAGGAGCTGCAGACAGATTAGCAGCTAGTAACTCATTAAATTGATAAAAACACTTGGAAGCTCTGTGATTTCAATGATGAGTGTGCTTTTAATCTGTGTTGTTTGTATAGTCTGCAGATGTGGATCCTGACTCCTGTGAGAAGTAGCTCACTGTGACAAAGCTGCCTTTGCTTTTATCGATTTGCAGATCACAGAAGGGGAACATGTTGGGAACAGGCCGCCCAAAATCTGGCCATAAGCTCGCCCCAAAACTGATCATAAAGAAAATCTCTGCAGCACTGTGACGTGTTCATGATGGTCATAATGCCCACGCTGGAAGGTTGTGGGTTTACCAGAATGAGGGCAAGGAACATCTGTCCCACCCAGGGCGGAAAACTGCTTAAAGGCATTCTTAAGCCACAAACAATAGCATGAGTGATCTGTGTCTTCAGGACATGCTCCTGCTGCAGTTAGCTAGTCCAACCTATTCCTTTAATTTGGCCCATCCCTTCATTTCCCATAAGGGATACTTTTAGTTAATTTAATATCTATAGAAACAATGCTAATGACTGGCTTGCTGTTAATTAATATGTGGGTAAATCTCTGTTTGTGGCTTTCAGCTCTGAAGGCTGTGAGATCCTTGATTTCCCACTTTACACCTGTATATTTCTGTGTGTGTGTCTTTAATTCCTCTAGTGCAGCTGGGTTAGGATCTCCCCCACTGAGCTGGTCTCGGCAGATGGGAGTTGCAAGGAACCAGTTTTTTAGTAGAACACCTGAGTTAGAGGGTCTCCCACTTTCCTTCCACATCTTTCTCTGTTTTTCCAGCTCATTTCAGGACCCCTTTCCTCAGCTTCTCTGACACACCAAGCTTCCATCTACTCTCAGGAGAATGCCACTGACACAGAGGTAAATACAGCATAATTCATGACTTCAACTGAATTTGAGCTGAAGTAAATATTTGCAGAAATGTAACAAACTCAGTATAATGCATACCATAAAAGAGGTGTGGCCATAGTGCCAAGGAAGCAGAATGAAAGAACTACATTTTCAGGTAGAACAAGAACAAGAAAGTTACCTGAAAGAAGTGACAATTTAAGCTGATTTTGATACTTGGGTATAATTCTAGTGGGCAGAGAAACACATAGGCAGTTGAAACTGAGAGAGGGTGCTTAGTTAATGTAATGGTTACAGGATGTTTGGGGCTAACGTGAGTCATGCACTTTGACTGATGGGAAGAAATATAAGATCTATGTGGAGAATCTAGAAATTTGTGGTTGACAACAAACTATTGAGGAACAGGGAAAGATATCTGCACTAAAGTGTGGGAAGTAATTGTGTTTTAGAAACTAATCAGAAGATTTTAATATGCATTGATCAATAAGAGTCTATGAGTGAGGAGGTCTGGTAGGAAATGTAAGGTGAGAAGGGGATTAATATAATAGGAGGGAGGATGCATAGAGGATCTAACAGGCTTAACTAATTTGTTAATTCATGTTGGGCCATGGGGTTGTGGTGTTAAGCAAAAATAACCATATTACAATCAAATACAGTGGGAGAAATTAAGTAATTGCACACAACTGAGCATAATCACGGCAGAGATGTATACTCAATAGAAACAATCTCAATCTAGGAAGATTTGAGTACTCAGTCCTAGTACTTACTAGGATTGATTGAGAATATTATACTTTCTGTCAGAAATGATTCCTTGTTAAAAAGTTTAGGTTTTATCTTTTAGATAATGATACACCATTGAAAATTTTGGAATAGCAACTAAAATTTAAAAAGTCATTTTTTCCATATTTCTTCCAATCATGTGGTCTTTCTAAAGATGTGCATTACATGATGTACACCATGACATACTGGAAGCTTAGAGACAGCAAATCACATAAGTGACTCTTCCATCCTGAGTTCGTGTCCAGTGGCCATGAAGTGTTCTACTTTCATCCAATGAAATTCTGTTTTAAGATGCCGTCTAGCTCTATTGCCCAGGCTGGAGTGCAGTGGCACAATCTTGGCTCACTGAAACCTCCCCCTCCCGGGTTCAAGCAATTCTCCTGCCTTGGCCTCCCAAGTAGCTGGGATTACAGACACCCGCCACCATGCCCAGCTAATTTTTGTATTTTTAGTAGAGACGAGGTTTCACTCTGTTGACCAGGCTGGTCTCGAACTCTTGACTCATGATCTGCACCCCTCAGACTCCCAAAATGCTGGGGTTACAAGTATGAGCCACTGCATCTGGCCCACAAAATTGTTTAAATAATGCTTCTGTGAGAACTCAGTAACTCATCCATAACAATATAGAAACTCAACTTACATTGTAGATTTCTAGATAGTGGATTTTTTCCCTTCCCTACAGTGCATTGCTCAATATTCTAGAGTTATAATTAGGCATATTTGGTTATATTTTTTGGCTGGTAACAAGTCAAAATAAGAGGAGACGTAGTGATCTTAAGAACTATAACTGTGGCCAGGCACGGTGGCTCATGCCTGTAATCCCAGTACTTTGGGAGGCTGAGGCAGGTGGATCACGAGGTCAGCAGTTTGAGACCAGCCTTAACAACATGGGACCCTGTCTCTACTAAAAATACAAAAAATTAGCATGTCTGTAATCCCAGTTACTCAGGATGCTGAGGCAGGAGTATCACTTGAGCCTGGGAGGTGGATGTTGCAGTGAGCCATAATCGCGCCACCGCACTCCAGCCTAGGCGCCAGAGCGAGACTCCGTCTCAAAGAAAAAAAAAAAAAAAGAACTTTAACTTTTATTTTTTATTTTTAACTTTTATTTTAGGTTCAGGGTTATATATGCACATTTATTATATAGGTAAATTGTGTGTTGCAGAGCTTGGTTTCAGACGGCCACCCTCCACCTTAAGTAGGCTGTGGTGTCTGCTGTTCCCTTCTTTGTGTCCATGTGTACTCAATGTTTAGCTTTCACTTATAAGTGAGAACATGAGGCATTCGGTTTTCTGTTTCTGTGTTAAAAATACATTAGCTTGGCTACTCCGCCTACAGAGTAGCCATTCTTTTTCCTTTACTTTCTCAGTAAACTTGCTTTCACTTAAAAAAAAAATAACTTTAAAACATGTTTCCATGCATCTCATAAAACTGCCATTAGAGATTTCATGTATTAGGTTTATCATTTTCCACTATATTTAGGTACAATTTAAGTACTTGCCTTCAAATATATTGCCAAAACCCCCTATCCCAACTAACATATGTTTGTGGTTTTGGGTTTGTTTGTTTCTAAAAATCAGTGTTCTTACTTGTTCCATCCTGATTTCAAAATTGTGAGGATGATTTCCTTTCGTAAAATACACATAAACAGTATCATTTAATCTATTTGTAAGTGTACAATTCAATGGCATCAAATACATTCACAATGTTATGTAACCATCAATACTATCTATACCTAAAATTTTTTCACTTTGCCAACAAAAGCTTGATCTACTCAACCTTCTCTCCTCCCTGTCAATGATATCTTCTATTCTACTTTCTGTCTTTATGGATTTGCCTATTCCAGGTACGGCATGTAAGGAGAATCATGAGATATGTGTCCTTCTGTGTCTAGATTATTTCTCTAAGCATAACATATTCATGGTCCATCCATGTTTAGCATATATTTTAAAAATAACTTTTATGGCTGAATAATGTTCCTTTGCATGTTCATACCATGATTTGTTTACTCATTCATCTGTTCACAGGTAGATGAATGATTTGTACCTTTTGGCTATTGCAAATGATGTGCCTGTGTACATTGATGTACATATGTCTGTTTAGATCTCTATTTTCAGATATTTGGATGTACACCTTACAGCAGAATTGCTGGGTTACATGGCACTTTTATGGTTAAACTTCTGAGAAAACACCACACTTTTTTCTTTCTTTCTCTTTCTTTCTTTCTTTCTTTCTTTCTTTCTTTCTTTCTTTCTTTCTTTCTTTTTCTTTCTTCCTTTCTCTTTCTTTCTTTCTTTCTCTCTCTCTCCTTCCTTCCCTCCCTCCCTCCCTGCCTTCTTGCTTGCTTGCTTTCCTTCTTTCCATCTTTCCTTTCTTTCCTTCTTTCCATCTTTCCTTTCTTTCCTTCTTTCATTTCCTTTCTTTTCCTGATTTCTTTCCTTTCTTTTCTTTTCTTTTCTTTTCTTTCACAGAGTCTTGCTCTGTCACCCAGGCTGGAGTGCAGTGGCATGATCTCAGCTCACTGCAACCTTCACCCCCAGGGTTCAAGTGATTCTCCTGTGTCAGCCCCCCAGGTAGCTGGGATTACAGGGGTGCACCACCATTCCCAGCTAAGTTTTGTATATATATTTTTAAGTACAAACTGGGTTTCACCATGTTAGCTAGGCTGGTCTCGAATTCCTGTCCTCAAGTGATACACCCGTCTCGCCCTCCCAAAGTGCTAGGATTACAGGTGTGAGGCATTGTGCCCAGCCCACCACACTATTTCCAACAGCAGCTGCACTATTTTACATTCCGACAAGCAATGCACAAGTGTTCTCATTTCACCACTTTCTTATCACCTCATGTTATTTTCCATTTTTCATTAGCATACACATCTTACTAAGTAGAAAGGCGTATCTAATTGTGATTGATATTTGCACTTCTCTAATGACTATTGATGTTAAGCAACTTTTCAAGTGCTTGTTTGTCATTTGTGTATATTCTTTGAGTAATGTCAAAGAATTTTCAAGACTTTTGCTTGCTTTTAATTAGGTTATCTTTTTGATTGTGGTGTTACTCGTGTTCTTTATATATTTTAGATATTACTATCCTGTCAGACATATGATTGGCTATTATTTTATCATATTCAGTATGTTGTTTCTTTGCTTTCTTGATAATATTCTTTGATGCAAAATTTTTTAGTTTTGATCAAGTCCAATTGACCAATTTTTTCTCTCTGTTGTCTGTGTTTTTGGTATCATGTTCCCAAATCCGATGTCATGAGGATTTTCTCCAATGCTTTCTTCTGGGAGCTTTATAGTTTTAGGTCTTGCCTTTAAATAATACATTTGTTTTGCGTTAATTTTTGCATATGTTGTAAAGTAAGGGTCCAACTTCATTGTTTTGCAAGCAGATCTCCAGTTTTCCCAGCACTGTTTTTTGAAGACTATCATTTTTCTATTGAATGGCCTCAGCATCTTTGTCAAAAACAATTTACCATATATTAGAATGTTTACTTCTGGGGTCTCCACTACATTGATCTATTAGTACCACAATGTTTTAATTACTGTAGCTTTGTGGTAGGTTTCAAAGTCAGGAAGTAGGAGTACCCCAAATTTATTCATCTTTCTGAAGATTGTTTTGGCTATTTGATGCCCTCTGTGAGTTTATATTAATTTGAAAATTAGCTTTTCCTTTTCTGTTAAAAGTGTTACTGAAATGTTAAGAGGGATTACATTGAATTCATTGAATTTTGTAGCTCTCTTTGGGTAGTATTAACATCTTAACAGTGTTGTCTTCCTATACACAAACAGGGATGTCTGTTCATTTATTCATCTCTTCTTTAATTTCTTTAAGCAGCAGTTTATCATTTTTAGCATGTAAGTATTTAACCTCCTTAAATACATTTTTTTTTTTTTTTTTTTTTTTTTTTGAGACGGAGTCTCGCTCTGCCGCCCAGGCTGGAGCGCAGTGGCCGGGTCTCAGCTCACTGCAAGCTCCGCCTCCTGGGTTTACGCCATTCTCCTGCCTCAGCCTCCCAAGCAGCTGGGACTACAGGCGCCCGCCATGTCGCCCGGCTAGTTTTTTGTATTTTTTAGTAGAGACGGGGTTTCACCATGTTAGCCAGGATGGTCTCGATCTCCTGACCTCGTGATCCGCCCGTCTCGGCCTCCCAAAGTGCTGGGATTACAGGCTTGAGCCACCGCGCCCGGCCAAATACATTTATTGCAAAGTATTTAATTCTTTCTAGGTGCTATTGTAAATGGAGTCACTTCCTAATTTTCTTTTTGGATTTTTCATCAATGGTATATGAAACAAAATTGCTTATCTTGTACCCATAATCTTGCTGGATTTGTTTATTAGCTCTGGTGGTTTTCTTTGGATTCATTGGGATATTCTACACATAGGTTCATGTCATCTGCAAATAGAGATATTTTTACCTCTTTCTTTCTATTTGGGATGTTTTTATTTTTCCTATCTAATAGCTCTGGTTAGAACCTCATGTTAAATAGCAGTAATAAAAAGGAGTATCCTTGCCTTGTTCTTAGCAGGAAATCTTCTTAGTTTTTCACCACTGATTATGGTGTTAGCCATGCCATGAGTCTTTCATAAATACCCTTTGTCATGTAGAGGAATTATTCCTTATTCCTAGTTTTCTGAGAGTCTATCATGAAATAGTGTTGGAATTTTTCAAATGCCTTTTCTGCATCAACTGAAATGATCATGTATAGGTTTTTCCCCCTTTCTTCTATTAATAATATGTATTGCATTAGTTGATATATTTATATTGAACCACCTTTGCATTCCTGGGATAAATGCTATTCACTCATAATGAATAATTCTTTTAATAGACTTTTGAATTCAATTTACTAATAGTTAGTTTAAAACTTTTGCATCTATAATTGTAAGAATTTTGAGTTTCAGTACAATATTTAATAAATCATTTGAGATAATCAGCACTTTATTATAGAATAGGCTTTGTGGTAGATGATCTTGCCCTGCTATAGATTAATGTAAATGTTCTGATCATGTTTACATGGGCCAGATAAGCCATGATGTTGTGTAGATCAGGTATATCAAATTCATTTTCAACTTATATTTTCAACTTTCTTTGTGGAGATGTAACCCCATGGTAACTCAAGGAACATCTGTAGTTGGTTTACTGTGTTGTTGAAGTCTTTTTTTCTTTTTTTTTTTAACTTTTCTACTATATGATTGATCAATTTGTGATTGTAAGTAGGGCATTGAATTCATCAACTATTATTATACTATTGCTTATTTCTTCCTTCCATTGTTTCAATTTTACATTATATATTTTGAGGGTTTGCCATGAGGTGCATCAATTCTTATAACTTTTATTGCTCTATTGACTCTGTCAGTGATATAGTCTCCTTCATCTCTTTTAAACTTTAATATTTAAAGTTTATTTTGTTTTAATGTTATTATAGCCACTCAGATTTATTTTGCTTACTATTTGCATATAATATATTTTATTATCCTTTTACTTTCAAGTTAGTTTTGTTTTTAGAGATACAGGAAGTCTCCTGTAGATTTTGTATTGATATTGTTGTATCGTGTTTTTTAAAATTAATTTTGCCTATTGTTCTTTGATTGGACTGTTAATCTGTTCAGATTTAAAGTAATTACTGGTAAGACAGGGCTTAATTTTGCCACTTTGTTGCTTGTTTTTGATATACGTTATAACTTTTTGTTCCTTAATTCCATCATTACTACCTTTTCAAATAATTTTTTGTTGTGAAACTTTTGACTCTTATCTCATTTACTTATGTGTATATTCTTTAGATATCTACTTGGTAATTACTATAGGGATTATATCTAGCATCCTAAAGTTATAACAATATAATTTGAATTGATACCACTTAAATAGCAAACAAAAACTGTTTTATCAGCTGGATGCAGTGGCTCATGCCTATAATCCCACCACTTTGGGAGGCCGAGGTGGGCGGTCATGAGATCAAGAGATTGAAACCATCTTGGCCAACATGCTGAAACCCCGTCTCTACTAAAAATACAAAAATTAGCTGGGCATGTTGGTGTGAACCTGTAGTCCCAGCTACTCAGGAGGCTGAGGCAGGACAATTGCCTGAACCTGGGAGACAGAGGTTGCAGTGAGTCAAGAGTATGTCACTGTACTTCAGTCTGGTGACAAAGTGAGAATTTCATCCTAGTTTCTGTTATTAATGCTACAGACTGCATCTTTATTCATTGTATGCTTCATAATATAGATTACTAATTATTTTTACAGATTTGTCTTTTAAATTATTCAGTTTTACCTTACTTTTTTTTTTTTAACATGGTGTATTAGTCTGTTCTCAAATTGCTATTAAGGAAGTATCTAACACTGGGTAACTTATAAAGAAAAGAGGTTTAATTGACTCACAGTTCCACATGGCTGGCGAGGTCTCAGAAAACTTAAAATCATGACAATGCACCTCTTCACAGGCGACAGGAGAGAGAATGAGAGCCAGCAGGAGAAATGTCAGAGGATTATAAAACCATCAGATCTCGTGAGAAATCATTCTCACAAGAACAGCATGGGGAAAACCGCCCTGGTGATTCAATTACCTCTCACCAGTCCCTCTCATAACACATGGGGATCATGGGGTTTACAATTCAAGATGAGATTTGGGTGAGGACACAGCCAAACCATATCAGAGGCTTCAGGTTACTGTCTAACTTTCTTTCATTTTAACCTGAAAGAATATCTTTAGCATATATTGTAGGACAGGCCTAGGGAAAATGAACCCCTTTACCTTTTTAAAAAAAATTTAAGAGTGTCTTCATTTATCTCTCATTCATGAGGTAAAATAGATTTTCTGAATATAAAATCATCAAGTAAAAAGTTTTCAAAGCGTTTTTTTTTGTTTTCTTAGATGGAGTTTCGCTCTTGTTGCCCAGCCTGGAGTGCAATGGTGCGATCTTTGCTCACTGCAACCTCTGCTTCCTGGATTCAAGAGATTTGCCTGCCTCAACCTCCAGAGTAGCTGGCTTTATAGGCACCTGCCACCACACCTGGCTAAGTTTTTTGTATTTTTAGTAGAGGCAGGGTTTCATGGTTTCACCATATTGGCCACGCTGGTCTCTAACTCCTAACCTCAGGCAATCTACCCTCCTCAGCCTCCCAAAGTGCTGGGATTACAGGTGTGAGCCACCACACCCAGCCTCAAAGCATTTTAAATATATTCAACCACTAACTTCTGGCCTCTAAGGTTTCTCATGAGGAAATGGCTGATAATGTTACTGATGGTTTGTTATATGTGATAAGTCACTTCATTTTTGTTGCTTTCAGTATTCTTTGTCTTTTAATATTTTGATTATAATGTATCACAGTATGAGTATGGTTGAGTATATCCTATTTGGGGTTTGTTGAGTATCCTGATTTGTAGATTCATCTTTTTGCATAAAATTTGGGAGTTTTTTTAAGGCATTATTTATTCAAATATTCTTTTTGCCAAAGTCTATCTCTCTTCTCAAATGGGATTTCTATGCTACATATGTTTGTTTGCTTGATGGTATCTCACATATCCCCTAGGCTCTGATCAGTTTTTATTACTTTTTTCCTTTCTTTTCTTCAGAGTCAATAATTTCAATGGTTCTTTATTCAAGTTTATTTCTTCTTCTTCTTTTTTTTGGCTTAAGTATGCTCTTAAACCCCTCTAGAGTATTTTCAGTTATTGTACTTTTCATCTCTAGAATTTCTTCGCTCTCTTTTATAATTTTATATTCTTTTTGGGATACACATTTTTTTCAGACATCATTTTTCTGTTTTGTCCATGTCTTCCCTAGCTCTTTGAACATCTTTAGGACAGTTGTTTAAAAGTCTTTGTCTAGTAGCAAGTCTGACATCCAGGTTTCCTTGGGTTTTGATTTATTTGGCTCCTTTGAATGAATTATATTTCCCCATTTTAATGCCTTTTTTGTTTTTTTTCTTGTTGACTGGACTCTGAACCTTATAATGCAGAAACTGGAAAGCAGATTTTACCTCTTCCTCCAGGACTTCTTGGCCTTTAAAAAATGTTTCGTGGTGTTCCTGTGTTGGAGATCAGCCTGAGGTAAATCTTAAGGTCTTATTCAGGTCATTCCTGGGCCTTTGTCTTTCCCTGGACAGGTATGTTGGCTTTCTAAATTCCCTCACATATGCAATTACTTTTTAGTCTCCAAAAACAGGTGTATCCCATTTGAATCCCTTGGTGGCTTCTTCAGTTTATGGAGGTTGGATAACTGGTGACCAGCCTACATGCCCACACCAGTTATCAGAGAAGCATTCCATAATTAGAACACAGAGCCCTGGTATTTGGAAGGCTAGGTCTTTATTGCCCACCCTGGCTCCAGTAAGACCTTTCACCCTTGAATGTGGGTTATGGACCCCAATACCACATGACATGAGGTTGTGCTTGGGCGATGGTAGTTGTAACTCTGCTGGTGGCTTAAATAAAACAAAGATTACCATATTGTACCAGGCAAGCTGTCCCTTGGAAGTTGCAAGTGTTCAAATAAACTACAGAGGTTCAAAATGTTCACCTCAGCCAATTTATTCCAATATAATTGTGCAGATAGAGAGATGGATTTTTGGTTCTTTGTACTTTGCCATTTGTCTTTGCTTCATTCCCCTAAGGATCAGTTTTAATAGTAAAGCATAATTACTCTTTGAAGCATGTTAGTTTTCCTGTATTGAAAGTACCAATTTATTCCTCTTTTATTAAATTGAAAATGTGTATGACTCATTATATTGGCATCCTGAAATAGATAACTCTTTGTAATGCAGACATTTTGATTAATCAGAAAATTTCATTACACTAATATCCTAGTCAATTAAATGTCCATGCAGCACTGTGGTCCCACTTTGCAGAGTGACTATAATTGCCTTGCTTTGCCATTAGTGATTGCTGTAGAGTGTGAAATAATTGTAAGTGTATGAAGGCTCTTGTAGAGAGAACTTCACCTATACTTATGGCATTCACTCTTAGAGCAATGAGTGCCTTCTGGGGAGAGTTAGCTCAACTGACTTCAAGTTTTTGCAGAGGGTCACCACAGTAAAGAAATCTATACCTACTAAGTATACTGGATACTAAGATACTAGTATCTAGTATTACTAAATACTAAGTTTAGATTTCAGTGTGAAAAACTATAAATGTACCTTTTATTGCTGTGTTTAGTGATATAAATTCATCTAAAACATGAGTTAACAAAGTGGGATTTGGAAAGGAAATGTCATTGACCGCTTGAGCTATGTACTTCATGGAATATGTTTTTGTAATAAAGTCCCTAGAAAATGAGGAAACTTATGAAAGAAGCTTTACATATGTATATGCATACATATCTGTTTAAAACTTACATTGAGCTAAGGTTAGAATACTTACTGTAGTCTAAAATGACAAACGGGGATGTGAGAATGTAAGCAAAGTAAAGCAAAGTAAACAGGGACTGTCAGTTCTTAATTTATTAGCAGCACATGCTTACCAGGAACCAGTTATCTAAAAGCCAATCTCCTGAGAACAAACATCATTGAGTCTGAAATTCAAATGTCCCAGAATGGAAAATGATTAGCCCTAGAATTTTAGAGTCTTGTCATTAAATTTGCAAAGTTCAGTTACACCACAGCCCAGCTACTTACCAACTGCCTTATTACTCTTCTCTTTGGGCCTATTTTACACAACTAAAGAATCGGGGAATCAGACTAAATATCCCTAAAGGTCCTCCTAAAGTCACATCCTCTGGTTTCAGACATTTTGAGTATCTAACTTAACATTCTGTCCCTGCAGGTGCTCTTTTTTATAGTATCCTTTTAGAGCTGTAGCCTATCTGCATAGGAGGGACTACAGGCAGTATACTTTTCATTTATACTAGGCTAGACAAAATAAGTAAGTTGTAGAGAATGTGAACTAGATTCCTCATTGTTACAGAAGGAAGTTACAAGTTAGAAAGAGTAAAAAACTAGAAAAAATCCTGTGGTGCCAGATTAGAGTTAAAAATATCAATATATACACAGATAGATATGCAGATAAAATAGACTCACAGAGAGATACTACTTAGATCAATAGATAGATAGATAGATAGACAGATACATATAGGTAGAGATCGATAGACGATGTATATACATGGGTTAGGACACACTATTCCTAGTTCTGTCGCTGAGAGATACATGCATCTCATAAACAATGAGCATAAATCCTGGTTTCTAAATAACATTCTCCAATATAATGATTCAGATCTCTGGAGCAATGGTTGTTTCTAGGACTGGAGCAGTGAAAACATAAGATGATCATGGAACATCCTGATGTGCCAGCAGGCCAGAAAGTGCTCAAAGCACAAGGATGAGACACACGTCATAATCCAAAGTAAAATACAAATAGACATGAGTCCATACTATGCAAATAAATTGTTAATTAAATGAATGAGAAGGAAGAGACTAATCTTTCCCATGGAAGAATTTCAAACAATTTGTGTAGAAAATGTGAGGGCAAAGGAAAATCACCATTAGAACACTACAGTGATAGTTACTGTTGGCAAGATCCAATGAGGAACCATATTAATGGGTGAAACTTGAGGAGGAAACAAGATCTTTACAAGGCCTGTAAGTATCTTTAACTGAATATTTACTAATTACCATGGTTGTTTTAACATACATTCACAAATTTATTGTTATTTCTGCTTTAAGGAAGTGGAGTTTAATTTTCCTCTCCTTAAGTGTGGACTGGATTTAGTGACTCAATTTTAACATATAGAGGGTGGAAGGGAAAAATAATAACCTCGCAGAGGAGGAACCTGGCAGACACAAGCTAAACCAAGTGATTACAGTTCATATCACCAGTGATTCCTTATCCCCATAGGATGTGATTAAAAGGCCACCTCACCTCTGCAACATTCTTCCCTCAAATCCATAATCCTACTCTAGTCAGACAAACATAAAACAAAGGAAATCTACACATATCCAACTGGTTTTCAGCAAAAGTGTCAAGGTCATGCAAAACAGGAAAGACTGAGACACTGTCACAGAGTCAAAGACACTAAGAAATCATGATGACCAAACACAGCACAGTACACTATACTGAATCCCAGAACAAATAATAATAAAGTGGCAAAATCCAAATGAAATGTCTAGTTACAGTATTATACCAATGTTAATTATTTTAGTATTATTAAATATAGTTACATGAGATGTTAACCTCAGGGGAAGTTAAAGGCATATTGAAACCATCTATACTATCTCTGGAAATCTTCTTGAAATCTAAAATTACTTAAAAATAAAAAAAAAATTAAACCAGGGAAGAGGCTAAAGTGGGATGGGTGTGGTGGATCACGCCTGTAATCCCAGCACTTTGGGAGGTGGAGATGGGCAGATCACTTGAACCCAGGAGTTTGAGACCAACTGGGCAACATAGTGAAACCCTGTCTCTACTAAAAATATAAAAATTAGCTGGGTATAGTTGTGGGCACCTATAATCCCCACTACTCAGGAGGCTTAGGCCAGAGAATTCCTTGAATCCAGGAGGCGGAGGTTGCAGTGAGCTGAGATTGCACCACTGCACTTCAACCTGGGTGACAGAAAAATAAAAGAGGCTAAAGCATCAAAAAGGGGAGCAGGTAAGCAGGGCTCTCTTAACTTAATAGTGAGGTCTGAGAAGTTCTGGCACCATTGTCATATGTTCCTAGCAGAACAGAATGCCAGGGGTGGGCCATGTCTGGGGAACAGCCTCAGGATAGAGTAGACAGCAGATAAAATAACTGAGGCCAGACCCCAGAAAGAACAGAAATATATATTTATACAGAGAGAAATATCCATATAAACAAGCTTATACTGCTCTGATGATAAATGTAAGATGAATGACAGGACATTAATTCATAGTTACTCTTACTGTCAGAAAATATAAACACTATTAAAACAAAATGTTTACATAGATCCAAGCTTATATTGTGAAATTAGAACTTCTCATTGTTCTTGAGGTGGAGGTGTGCACAACATTGGTGGTCGCTGCAAGATTGCTCAGGTACAGGATCATTTGGGAACCCTGAGTATGGCCCCCTGAGCCAATATATAACATGATTGGTCAGGCTGGTTCTGCCTTCAAGAACACAGATTCCACTTTAGCTGACAGAAGGTAATGTTGGGAACAGACCCCCCAAAATCTGGCCATAAACTGGCCCCAAAACTGTCCATAAACAAAATCTCTGCAGCACTATGACATGTTCCTGATGGCCATGATGCCCATGCTGGAATATTGTGGATTTACTGGAATGAGGGCAAGGAACACCTGGCCCACCCAGGGCAGAAAACTGCTTAAAGGCGTCCTTAAACTACAAACAATAGTATGAGTGATCAGTGCCTTAAGGAAATGCTCTTGCTGCAGATAACTAGCCAAACCCATCCCTTTATTTTGGCCTATCCCTTTGTTTCCTATAAGGAATACTTTTAGTTAATCAAATATCTATAGAAATAAAGCTTATCACTGGCTTGCTGTTAATAAATATGTGGGTAAATCTCTGTTCAAGGCTGTCAGCTCTGAAGGCTGTGAGATCCCTGATTTCCCACTCCACACCTCTATATTTCTCTGTGTGTGTCTTTAATTCCTCTAGCTCTGCTGGGTTACAGTTTCCCTGACTGAGCTGGTCTTGGCAAATGGTGTCCATTGTGGGGGCTTGAATCCAGGTTGAAGAGTTGCTGGAGCAACTGTTGGAGAATGTGGAACTAACTGGAAGACACCTAAGTACTCTTAAAGCAATCCCTGTAGTGAGCAAGAAGGACAGCTTGGAAGCATCAGGGTAACAATGAGACAAGTGTGGACTCTGGTTCATTCCACCTTGGAACTTTTTCACACTGATGATGAAGAGGAAGGAGAGTATAATGAAGTAACAGAAGAGGTTACAGAGCAGGTTTGTTTGCCAGCTAAAGGGGCAAAGAAGGGAGAGGTTCATCCTTACCCATCTGCACCCCCTCATTATTATTTTGAAGAAAAAGAGTGGCCTGACCCTCCAGATCTTTCTTTTCCAGAGGACATTGGGTGAAAAGTAGTTGTGCCAGTGACTGTTCAAGCAGTGCCTCAAGTGACTCCTCTTAGTTCTATTCAGGCAGGAATTCAGCAAGCTAGATGAGAGGGTGATTTAGAGGCTTGGCAGTTCCCTGTTAGAATACACCCCACCCCCTAGATCAACAGGGAAATATAGCTACATTTGAGCCTTTTCCTTTTAAATTTGGGAAAGCACATTTAGTTCATTATATCAAGCCTGTGATGGTAACGGAGGTAATCTGCACAAATCTACTCTGCTAGCACAGGCAATGGCAGGACTGAGAGTGGATAAAGGAAATACTCCATTTCCTGGAGCTTGTTTTAACTGTGGGAAGCATGGTCATACTAAAAAAGAACACAGAAAAAAATCAGTGAGTCATTACACCAGAGAGGGGGGAAGAAGGAAAACAAACAAACAAACAAAAAACCCCCAAAAACTCTGCTGAGACCGAAATATGTCCAAAATGTAAAAAAGGAAAACATTGGGCTAATCAGTGTCACTCTAAGT
Source organism: Trachypithecus francoisi (assembly GCF_009764315.1). NCBI lineage: Eukaryota > Metazoa > Chordata > Mammalia > Primates > Cercopithecidae > Trachypithecus > Trachypithecus francoisi. Next base: position 71,092 of record NW_022680606.1, on the reverse strand, counting down.
TTGATAAAGATGGGAACCCGATCTTGGAAAATGGCATGAGGGGCCCATGCTGGGCCCCATTCCAAACCTTGGCATTTCCAGCTTAGGCCATTCCCTAACTCCTATACAATGTCTGTCCCCCGCCACAGCTGGTAGTGCTGCAGTAGCTTTATGCTGCACAAACGCTGTGAACCTTCTGCCTGGAGAGCCCCTGCAAAAGGTCCCAACAGAAGTCTGTGGACCCTTGCCAGTGGGGATGATAGGATTACTTCTAGGCAGGTCTAGTTTAAATTTAAAAGGGGTACAAATACATACAGAAGTCATTGACTCAGGTTACAATGGAGAAATTCAAACTGTTATATCTACTTCTGTTCTCTGGAAAGCAGAGCCGGGAGAGTGTGTAGCACAGCTCCTGATTGTGCCATATGCGGGAATGGGGAAAAGTGAAATTAAATGAACAGGAGGATTTGAAAGCACAAATAAACAAGGCAAAGCAGCTTATTGGGTGAATCAAACTTCTGATAAATGCCCTACCTGTGAAATAACTATTCAGGGAAAGAAACTTAAAGGTTTGGTAGATACAGCAGTGGATATTTCAATCATTTCTTGACAGCACTGGCCATCCACGTGGTCAATTCAACTCACTCAATTTAACATAGTTGGAGTTGGTAAAGCAGCTGAAGTATATCAAAGTAGTTATATTTTGCATTGGGAAGGGCCCAATGGACAACCTGGGACTATTCAAACAATTATAACTTCTGTACCTATAAATGTATGGGGAGAAGAGTTATTACAACAATGGGGAACACAAGTTCTAATTCTAGAACAATTATATGGCCCTCAAAATCAACATATGATGCATAAAATGGGGTATGTCCCTGGTATGGGACTAGAAAAAATTTTCCAAAGTTTTGAAAGAATCGCTTCAAGCAGAAAAAGTTCATGCCAAAGATTAGGGTATCATTTTTGATGGCAGTCATTGTTAAGCCTCCAAACCCTTTACCTTTAAAATGTTTAACAGATAAGCCAATTGAGTAGAACAATGTCCACTAAGCAAAGAGAAACTGGAGACTAGAGAAATTAGTTACTGAGCAATTAGAAAATGGGCACATAGCTCCAACATTTTCCACATGGAATTCTCCAGTTTTCGTAATTAAGAAAAAATCAGGTAAAAGGAGAATGTTAACTGACTTAAGAGCCATCAGTTCAGTTATACAACCTATGGTGGTATTACAGCCAGGATTGCCTTCTCCTGCTGTAATTCCAAAAAACTGGCCTTTAATATTCATAGATTTAAAAGACTGTTTCTTTACCATCCCTTAGCAGAGCAAGACTGTGAACGGTTTACATTTATAATTCCTGTGGTAAACAACCTGCAGCCTGCTAAGCATTTTCATTTTTTCACAGATGGGTCTAGTAATGGTAAAGCTTCTTATTCTGGATCAGAATAAGTTTTCCAGACGCCCTATACTTCAGCTCAAAACAAAAAGCAGAGCTTGTAGCTGTAATTGAGATATTGACTGCTTTTGATATGCCTATTAATGTGATTTCTGATTCTTCATATGTGGTTCATTCCACACAGTTAATTGAAAATGCTTAGTTGTGATTTCATGCAGATGAACAACTGATGACTTTATTTACCCAACTGTAAATAGCAGTTAGGAGTAGAATGTGCCCCTTTTACATCACTCACATTAGGGCTCATACACCTCTTCCAGGACCTTTGACTGAAGGGAATCAAATGACTGATCGCCTAGTTGCTAATGCAATATCTAATGCTAGACACTTTCACAATTTAACCCATGTTAATGCTTCTGGTCTCAAAAGCAGAAACAGCATTACCTGGAAAGAAGCTAAAGGTATTATCCAGCGATGCCCAACTTGCCAAATGGTACATTCCTCATCTTTTACAGGGGGAGTTAATCCTCAAGGATTGGAACCTAATTCTCTTTGGCAAATGGATGTCACACATGTTCCCTCATTTGGGAGACAAGCTTATGTACATGTATGTGTGGACACCTTTTCTCAATTTGTCTGGGCTACACGCCAATCAAGAGAGTCTTCTGCCTGTTTTAAATATCACCTTTTGCAGTGTTTTGCAGTGATGGGCATTCCAACTTCTATTAAAAGAGATAATGCCCCAGGCTATACTAGCCAAATTCTAGCTACATTTTTCTCTGTGTGGAATATTAAACACATTACTGGTATCCAATACAATTTCCAAGGACAAGCCATACTGAAAAGAATGCATCTAACCCTAAAAGAGCAGTTGCAAAAGCAGAAAGGGGGAAATAGAGAATATGGAAAAACACAGATGCAGCTGAATCTAGCATTATTAACTTTAAATTTTTCGAGCCTGCCCAATGGCCAGATGTTATCAGCAGCTGAATAGCATCTACAGGAACCAGCTGCAAAGACAGAAGCAGAACAACAGATTTGGTAGAGACATCTGATAATAAAAAATCGGGAAATAGGTAAAATAATAATTTGGAGTAGAGGTTATGCTTTTGTTTCTCCAGGCCAAAATCTACAGCCGATTTGGATACCATCAAGCCACCTGAAACCTTATCATGAGCAGATGCTGAGGAAGAGATTCTGGGAGGATCCCGAGGACTCCTCTAGTTGCACCCATGTCAATACTGATGAGCACACCCATCAAACACAGTCATCCACCTGGGGACAGATCAAGAAGCTATCACATGGCAGAAGTAAACCTGAGGAAAGTGGGACAACCAGTCACAATGAGTAATTTAATGGTAGCTGTGATAGCAGTTATAACCACTGCCATGAGTATCCCTTAAATAAGAGCTGACACAGGGAAAAATTATACTTATTGGGCACATTTATCAAACTTGGTTGGCAATAATGTCTAGATGTAATCACTCTATGATGCAGTTACACATGCTTTCTGATCTCTGTATTTACCATAATAAATCTGCTCCTATAGTTGAGGCATACCACACTCAAAAACTTATTTGTAAACAAAATTGAACCTGATCAGAAAAAATGAACATACTTGTTCAGGAAGACTGCATTGCAAACCAGGTAGAGGTGCTGCACAATGATTCCTATGGGATCATTATTAATTGGTCACCTAAGGGGATGTTTAGCTTGAATTGCACCTCTCAGTCTGCATGCCACAGCCACACTATGTTCAGATGATCTGAACAAAATGGTCAAATGGCAGAAATGATAAGAAATACAGCAAAATTTCCTCTTATCTGGAACCATGGTGGTATAGTGGCACCTCAACCTCAAGTAATATGGCTCATTGTAGGAGCTAAACATAAGGATTTGTGGAAACTATTAATAGCTCTTAATAAGATCAAAATTTGGAACAGAATAAAGCATCTAAAAAGACACTCTACAAACTTGTCTTTGAACATTGCAAAATTAAAGGACAAATATTTAAAGCATCCCAGGCACACCTGACCTTAATGCCAAGAACTGGAGTGCTTAAAGGAGCTGCAGACAGATTAGCCACTAGTAGCCCATTAAAATGGTTAAAAACACTTGGAAGCTCTGTGATTTCAATGACAATTGTGCTTTTAATCTGTGTTTTTAGTCTGCAGATGTGGATCCTGACTCCTATGAGAAGTAGCTCAATGTGACAAAGCTGCCTTTGCTTTTATCAATTTGCAAATCAAAGAAGGGGGACATGTTGGGAACAGTTCCCCTCCCCAAATCTGGCCATAAACTGGCCCCAAAACTGGCCATAAACAAAATCTCTGAAGCACTGTGACATGTTCGTGATGGCCATGATACCCATGCTGGTAGGTTTTGTTTTTACCAGAATGAGGGCAAGGAACACCTGGCTCACCCAGGGCAGAAAACCGCTTAAAGGCATTCTTAAGCCACAAACAACAGCATGAGTGATCTGTGCCTTAAGGACATGCTCCTGCTGCAGATAACTAGCCAAACTGATCCCTTTATTTTGGCCTATCCCTTTGTTTCCCATATGGAATACTTTTAGTTTATCTATAATTTATAAAAATAATGCTTATCACTGGCTTATTGTTAATAAAGATGCAGGTAAATCTCTGTTCAAGGCTCTCAACTCTGAAGGCTGTGAGACCCCTGATTTCCCACTCCACACCTGTATATTTCTGTGTATGTGTCTTTAATTCCTCTAGTGCTGCTGAGTTAGGGTCTCCCCAACTGAAGCTGTTCTCAGCAAGGTAATTTTTTAAAAATTACATTTTGGTTTATCTATACTGTTTTAGAATGTATGGGTTTCTCTAGATCCTCTGTTACTTCAGGTGTGACATTTTATACATGTCACTTGTTGCAGCCTACTGTTGTCCACATTCTGCCATGTGATGTGGAGAATCCTCACCTCCATGTAGACCCTTCTCCTCAATTTGCAACATAATTTACATGCATGAAGAACTATATCAGACCATGGAGTAATTTTTGCTTCAATCATCAAACACAGTTTAGAAAAACTCAAGAAGGCTAACCTATCGTATTTACCCATGATTGTATTATTTCTATTTTTCTTCATTCCTGATGTTTCCTTCTTTTATCATTTTGTATCTGAATTAAGAACTCCTTTAGTGACATCTTTAAAAAGGTTGCTGTGTCCTTCCTTGAGTCCCAGGTACCCCTGGCAGCCCTCAGTGTGAATCTGGGATATATAGGGTGGGCACCAGCTGTAGGAGGTCTTGAAATTGTGGCAGGGGTTCTGCATTTGACCTGAGATAAGGTACCAGCACTTCTGAAACCAGACAGAATTGGAGGGAAGCCGTATTTCAAGGTGATTATCTGTATTTATGAGGATTAATCTTTTGGATAATCTGGAAGACCTGGGGGACTCACTGGAAAGATATGGTAATAATTTCAATAAATATTTAAGGGCTAAACAAAGTTGAGGCTGTTAGGACCAGGGAGAAGCAGCTGCATGCTACATATTGAGATCATCTAAAGACAGGAAATTGATGTTCTATATGAGGTTGATTTTGAAGAGTAAGGAGGCATATCTGGTCCCCACTCTCATCTCTGGAAAGAACTGCACCAGACCCAACCCACCCTAATTACCTGTTCTCTCCTGATTGTGAAGTCTATGAAAAGAAATGCACAGGTCATTTTCAGAAAACGAAGACACGGTGTTAGTAGCAAAATCTTACTGTGGGTTGAATGAGCATTTATGAGCTGTCAGGAAGGAGCCCTTCATTGCTCTGTTGTCCAGTCAAGAATGGGAGACACTAAGAGCTTGGCCAGGGCTTCGACTTAAGCTCCATGAATAACCTTGTCCTATGCTCCTGGATGTGCAGTTCACCATCTGCAAAGTGTGGCCAGTTTGCCTGATGTGAGGAATCACACGCACTGTGAGCTGCCCCTTACAGCAAGAAGTCCACAAATAGGACCTTTCCCTGGCCACAGTAAGTGAGGTCAGCTGGGTTCTGGAGCTGCCCAAGCCTGGCTGCACACTCCAGGGATGGGAGTTTTAGTGCCCTGGAGGGAGCCTCTACCTGTGACTGCTTTAGGGCTGCCATGAGAACCATGGTCTACATGGCACCTGTGAGCAGTGATGGGGGAAAGAGGAAACATCACTGGGCTGGAGAGGTCAACAGGGATATGGAAGTGTCTTTTATTTCAATTAAGTTTTCTAGTCATCAAACCTCTTTGAGGTATAGAATCAGCTCTCAAGTTGTCAAAGTGTTTTGATCACAGTATTCAAGGATTTATTTTTGAACTGAGATTTACATTACTATGTATTTGCAGTAATGTTTTTGTTAAAAGTTGTAATGCATTTAGCCAGAACTCAGTGTCTGTGAGAAAGAAAAGATACTAGAACTTCTTACTACCTTCTATGATATAAAATATAAAATTATATAATGTAACCATTGACTTTCCTGTTTTAAAAAATCACATAACCAAAAAAAGTATAGTCTGTATATTTTTGTTTTAATCAGTATATACTCATCCATGGGTACATTAATTTCTCTCACATAATACAATTATAAAATATGTATTTTGGAATAATGTGATGCAAAGATTCATGATGTAATATAGTATAAATTAATTCTTTTTTATTATAGTTGTCTAATGCTGTGTCAGCTTCTCAACAAGAGGTCAAGCCCTAAAGGACCTAATGATTACAAATGGCTTGAGTGTTCAGCACAGCCCACATGGGTGGCACCCCTGGACAACTGAATGTCCGCTGACTTACTTTCTGAAATATTTCTGCACATCAATTTACCTATGTCTGCTTGGATGAAGTTGAAAAAATTCAATAATCTCATAATAGAATTTTAAATTCTTTAATGTTCCCAGCAGTGAACCCAATGCAATGGATGTGGTTTAAACCACCCCCCATGGTTTAAACCAAGTCTTGTATGCAGCGCCACCCAACTGCATACAAGACTTAAGAATCAGAGGTAAGAAGGTGGCTGGAAGTCATCCAGATTCTACAACATATGTAGTGTTGAGTCAGTTCAGCTCTAAAACAATGCATTTGGTAAAATGATGGATTTATACAGGAATTTTCCAAATGGGAGGTGTGGAAAATAGCATATGGAGATTTGACAGCAGATATGTGGAAAGTTAAAAAGAAAGGCAGAAATGCAAATCACTTCTCACTCCACACCTAGGGCGGTTTTGAGCAGCTTGGATGTTAAACATACAGGAGACAAATTCAGCAGCCTTATTGACTTTCCCACACTGCCCATTTTCCAAAACAAAAAGAACAACAATAAAAGCATATCCAGGGGAAAAAAGAATCAGAATGCCACAAATTTTACAGAAGCTATGGAAATAGTTCTGGCTCACACTGCCTGTGACTATTATAATAAAATCAGTCACTAATATAATTTGAAATTTAGGAAGGAAACAAACTGTCTTGTTAGGGTATCTAGCTCACTGCACCTACTAAGGGAGGCTATGAGTGCTCCAAGAGTAATTTGAATTCCACGTGTGTCATTTCCCTTTAAACATTTTCTTGCCAGGCATTTTATACTTTAAAATTTGTGTGGGAAACTTCTAACAATGGACCTGTTATTATTTTTTCACATTATCTCTACATTTTTATTATTATTTTTATACATTTCAATGTATAAAATGTATTTCAAAAATGAAATACATTTCATTATTATCTTTACATTCTCACTAGGGATCTTTTCTATCACATGAATGGAGTATAAAGAAACTTCTGGAGTACTAGATCAGGCTTTCAAATTTGTCAGTCAGGCACCATCTTCACCCTTTGGTTCATGGGTCACTGCACAATGTAAAACAATGGATGTGCCTATGCAGTTCATATTGGCTGGGGTCTCAGTCACTGTGGCAGATTTACTGTGGTAAAAACGAATACTCGAAATGTTCCTTAAGAAATAAGAAAGGATCAGCTGAGTGAGAATATATCTATAAAACTATTTTACTCAAGAGGAGACTGAAGACTGTGAGTGGAGTGATCAATGGCTCATGACTGTAATCCCAGCATTTTGGAGGCTGAGGTGGGCAGATCACCTGAAGTCAGGAGCTCAAGACCAGCCTGGTCAACTATGGTGAAAGCCTGTCTCTACTAAAAGTACAAAAATTAGCTGGGCATGGTGGTGGGCACCTCTAATCCCAGATACTGGGGAGGCTGAGGAAGGAGAATCATTAGAACCTGGGAAGCAGAATTTGAAGTGAGCCAAGATCATACCATTGCACTCCAGCCTGGGTGATCAAGCGAGATCTGTCAAGAAAGAAAGAAAGAATGAAAGAATGAAAGAAGGAAAGAATGAAAGAAAGAAAGAAAGAAAGAAAGAAAGAAAGAAACAACATAGACTGTGAGATACTTTTCTTTCATTGAAATCACTGGCATAATTTGAACAACCCAAGCAGGGAGATGCCAGAGCCAGGCACATTTCCCTAAGACTTCACAACAGGTGTTTTATTTATTTATTTATTTATTTATTTATTTGAGACAGAATTTTGCTCTTGTTGCCCAGGCTGGAGTGCGATGGCACAATCTCTATTCACAACCTTAGCTTCCCAAAGTGCTGGGATTACAGGCAAGACCACCATGCCCAACCCACAACAGGTGTTTTAGTAGTTCATGAGGATATTGATAAACAGCTAGATTGGACTTAGGGATAAATTAATTAAGCATTTGCCAAGACCAGCTCAGTCAGGGAGACCATAACCCAGTGGTGCTAGAGGAATTAAAGACACACACACAGAAATATAGAAGTGTGAAGGGGGAAATCAAGGGCCTCACAGCCTTCAGAGCTGACAGCCCCAAACAGAGATTTACCCATGTATTTATTAAGAGCAAACCAGTCATTAGCATTGTTTCTATCGATATTAAATTAACTAAAAGTATCCCTTATGGGAAACGAAGGGATGGGCCGAATTAAAGGAATAGGTTGGGCTAGTTAACTTCAGCAGGAGCATGTCCTTAACGTACAGATCGCTCATGCTATTGTTTGTGGATTAAGAATGTCTTTAAGTGGTTTTCCGACCTGGGTGGGCCAAGTGTTCTTTGCCCTCATTCCCGTAAACCCACAACTTTTCAGCTTGGGCTTTAGGGCCATTATGAACATGTTACAGTGCTGCAGAAATTTTGTTTATGGCCAGTTTTGGGGCCAGTATATGGCTGGATTTTGGGGGGCCTGCTCCCAACCTGTCCCCCTTCTCTGATTTGCAAATCAATAAAAACAAGGGCAGCTTTGTCATGGTGAACTACATCTCGCAGGAGTCAGGATCCACATCTGCAGACTATACAAACAACACAGATTAAAAGCACAATCATCATTGAAATCACAGAGCTTCCAAGTGCTTTCATCCATTTTAATGGGTTACTAGCTGCTAATTTGTCTGCAGCTCCTTTAAGCACTCCATTTCCTGGCATTAAGCTCAGGTGTACCTGGGATGCTTTAAATATTTGTTCTTTAATTTTGCAGTGTCCAAAGACAAGTTTGTGTCTTTCTAGATGCTTTTTTTATTCTTTCCCAAATTTCGATCTTATTAAGAGCTATTAGTAGTTTCCAGAAATCCTTATGTTTAGTTCCTAGAGCGGACCATACCATTTGAGTTTGAGGTGCCACTATACTGCCATGGTTCCAGATAATAGGAACTTTTGCCATACTTCTTATCATTTCTACAATCTGACCATTTTGTTCAGATCATGTGAACATAGTGTGGCTGTGGCACGCAGACTGAGAGGTGCAACTCAAGCTAAACATCGCCTTGGGGACCAATTGATAATGATCCCATAGGAATTGTTGTGCAGCACTTCTGCTTGGTCTGCAATGCAATCTTCCTAAACAAGTACGTTCATTATTTCTAGCCAGGTTCTATTTTGTTTACAAATAGTTTTTTGATTGTGGTATGCCTCAATTATAGGAGATTTATTATGGTAAATACTGAGATCAGAAAGCATGTGTAACTGTGTCAGCATGATTGCATCCAGGAATTATTGCCTACCAAGATTTATAAATATGCCCAATAAGTATAACTGTTCTCTGTGTCAGCCCTTATTGAAGGAATACTCACAGCAGTGGTGGTAACCATTATCACAGCTACCATTAAATTACTCATTGTGACTTGTTGTCCCTCTTTCCTCAGATTTTCTTCTGCCATCTGTGACAGCTTCTTGATCTGTCCCCAGGTGGGTGGCTGTGTTCGAAGGGTGTTGCTTGTGACAGTTGGGGTCCACCTCAGCATCAGCCTCAACATGGCTGCAACCAGGGAGGTCCTTGGGATCCTCCTGGAATCTCTTCCTTGGTATCTGGCCCATGATAAGTTTTCAGGTGGCTTGATGATATCCAAATTGGCTGATGATTTTGGCCTGGAGAAACACCAGCGTTAGTAACCTCTACCCCAAGTTATTTTACCTATTTCCCAAATTTTTGTTATCAGATCTCTCCACTAAATCATTTGTTCTGCTTCTATCTTTGCAGCTGGTTTTTGTAGATGCTGTTCAGCTGCTGATAACATCTGGCCATTGGGCAGGCTCAAAAAATTTAAAGTTAATAATGCTAGGTTCAGTTGCATCTATGGGGTTCCATATTGTCTGTTTCCCCTTTTCTGCTTTTGCAGCTGCTGTTTTAGGGAGAGATTCATTCTTTCGACTATGGGATGTCCTTGAGAATTGCATGGGATACTAGTAATGTGTTTAATATTCCACATAGAGAAAAATGTAGCTAGAGCTTGGCTAGTATAGCCTGGGGCATTATCTGTTTTAATAGAAGCTGGAAGGCCCATCACCACAAAAGATGATATTTAACACAGACAGAACACTCTCCTGATTGGCATGTAGCCCAGAAGAAGGGAGAAAAGATGTGCACACATACATGTACATAAGCTAGTCTCCCAAAAGAGGGAACATGTGTGACATCTATTTGTTAAAGAGAGTTAGATTCCAGTCCTCGAGGATTAACTCCTCCTGTAAAAGATGAGGAATGTACCATTTGGTAAGTTGGGCATCACTGGATAATACCTTTAGATTTTTTCCAGGTAATGCTGTATCTGCATTTGAGACCAGAGGCATTAACATGGGTTAAATTGTGAAAGTGTCTAGCATTAGATATTGCAGTAGCAACTAGGCAATCAGCTATTCGATTCCCTTTGGTCAAATGTCCTGAAAGGTGTGTATGAGCCTTTATGTGTGTGATGTACACAGAGTGCATTCTAACTGCTGTTTGCAATTGGCTACATAAAGTAATCAGTTGTTCATCTGTATGAAATCATAACTGAGCATTTTCAATTAACTGTGTGGACTGAACCATGTATGAAGAATCAGAAATCACATTAATAGGCATATCAAAAGCAGTCAATACCTCAATTACAGCTATGAGTTCTGCTTTTAGTTTTGAGCTGAAGTATAGGGTGTCTGAAAAGCTTTACCTTTTGATCCACAATAAGAAGCTTTTCCATTACTAGACTCATCTGTAAAAACATTCTCAGCACCTTTAATTTGTTTAAATTCAGTTATTTTGGGGAGAATCCAATTAGTTAATTTCAAAAACTGAAACAGTTTCATTTTAGGCAAATTATTATCGAGAATACCACAAAGCCCGCTAAATGGGCTTGCCAAGTAAGACTATTTATAAAAGTTTGCTGTATTTGTGCCTTCGTGAGAGGAGCAATAATTTTTCCAGGATCATATCCATGTAATTTAATAATCCAAGTTCTCCCAATCCCTATCATAGTAGCGATTTGATCCAAATAAGGAGTTAGAGTCCGTGAATTAATATGTGGAAGAAAAAGCCTCTCTACTAAGTCCTGTTCTTGGACAATAACACCAGTAGGTGAATGCTGAATTGAAAAAATTAGCAAATCTAGAGTCTTCTCTGGATCTATTCAATTTATTTGAACTTTATGGACTTGCTTCTCAATCAGTTGTAACTCTGCCTCAGCCTCCTTTGTTAATTGCCGAGGGCTAGTGAGACTAGGATTTCCTCTAAGGATACAAAATGGATTACTCATGGCATAGGTAGGAACGCCTAGAGCAGGTTGTGTCCAATTAATGTCCCCTAGTAATTTTTGAAAGTCACTCAATATTTTCAATTAATGCCTACATATGGTTACTTTCTGGGGCACAATGGTAGTGTCACTTACTAAGGTCCCCAAGTAGGAGTAAGGAGTAGTAGTCTGAATTTTGTCAGGAGCTATAATTTAACCAGCACAAGAAATTGAATTTTGCAAGTGATCATAACATTGGAGTAATATTTCTTGAAAGGGGCAGCACAAAGTATATCATCCGTATAGTGAATAATGTAACACTGAAAATTTTTAACGAGTAGGTTCACTTGCTTGCTCCATATACATCTGGCAAATTGTGGGACTGTTTAACATGCCCTGTGGCAACACTTTCCAATGGTAATGCTTAGCAGGCTACAGATCGTTTACTGCAGGAATTGTGAATGCAAACCATTCACAGTCTTGCTCAGCTAAAGGGATAGTAAAGAAACAGTCTTTTAAATCTATGACTATTAAAGGCCAAGTTTTTGGAATTACAGCAGGATAAGGCAATCCTGGCTATAATGCTCCCATAGATTGTATAACTGAATTAATGGCTCGTAAGCCAGTTAACATTCTCCATTTACCTTATTTTTTCTTAATTATGAAAACTGGTGAATTCCAAGGGGAAAATGTTGGAGCTATGTGCCCATTTTCTAATTGTTCAGTAACTAATTTCTCTAAAGCCTCCAGTTTCTCTTTACTTAGTGGCCACTGTTTTATCCAAATTGCTTTATCTGTTAACCATTTTAAAGTTATAGGTTCTGGAGGCTTAACAATGGCTGCCATCAAAAATGATATCCTAATCTTTGGTGGGAATTTTTAAACCTTGCAAATTTTCTAGTCCCAAATCAGGGACATACCCCATTTCATGCATCATATGTTGACTTTGCTGGCTATATAATTGTTCTGGAATTAGAGCTTGTGATACTAATTGTAATAAATATCTTCCCCATAAATTTATAGGTAAGGAAGTTATAATTGGTTGAATAGTCGCAGGTTGTCCATCGGGTCCTTCAGGCCCTTACAATGCAAAATACAACTACTTTGGTATACTTCAGAGGCTTTATCAACTCCATCTATGTTAAATTGAGTGGGTTGAATTGGCCATGCAGATGGCCAGTGCTGTAGAGAAATGATTGAATGTCTGCTCCTGTATCTACCAAACCTTTAAAATCAATTTCCTGAATAGTTATTTCACAGGTAGGGCATTTATCACTAATTTGATTTACCCAATAATCTGCTTTGCCTTGTTTATCTGTGCTTCCAAATCCTCCTGTTCATTTAATATCACTTTTTCCCATTCTCACATATGGCACAATCAGGAGCTGTGCTATGCGCTCTACTGACTCTGCTTTCCAGGGAACAGAAGTAGATATAACAATTTGAATTTCCCCATTTTAATCTGAATCAATGACTCCTGTATGTATTTGTACCCCTTTTAAACCTACACTAGGCTTTCCTAAAAGTAATCCTATTGCCCCCCATGCAAGGGTCCATAGACTCCTGTTGGGACCCTTTGCGGGAGTTTCCTAGGCAGAAGGCTGACAGCTTTTTTTTCAGCATAAATCTACTGCAGCACTACAAGCTGTGGTGGGGGACAGACATTGTACAGGGGTGAGGGAATGGCCTGAGTTGGAAATGCCCCAGTTTAGAACAGGGCCTGGGATGGCCCCTCATGGCATTTCCTGAAAATGGTTTCCCATCTTTATCAAACTTAGAGTCACATTGATTAGCCCAATGTTTTCCTTTTTTATGTTTTGGATATATTTCAGATTCAGCAGTTTTCTCTTTTCCCCTATCTGGTGGCCTGGATTGCTGATTTTTTCTACATTCTTTTTTAGTATGACTATGCTTCCCACAGTTAAAACAAGCTCCAGGAAATGGAGTATTTCCTTTATCCACTCTCAGTCCTGCCCTTACCTGTGCCAACAAAGTAACTTTATGCAGATTACCTCCAATACCATTACAGGCCTTGATATAATCAACTAAATGTGCTTTCCCTCTGATAGGTCACAGAGCAGCCTGGAAATTCGGATTAGCATTGCCAAAAGCTAATAACTGCAACACTATAATCCTGAACAGCGAAATCTGCAACCATCTTTTTAAGAGACTCCTGTAAATGAGCTATAAAATCAACATATGGTTCTCTTGGTCCCTGTTTTATAGCACTAAAGGAAGGGTATTGTTCTCCACCTGTAGTGATTTTTTCCCAAGTTCTAACACACACTCCGCTAAGCTGTTCTAGGACATCATCCTGCATGACCACTTGTGCATCTAAACCAGCCCAGTCGCCAACCCCCAAAAGTTGGTCTGCAGTTATATTAATTTGAGGTTGAGCCTGGGCATTGTGAGCAGCCTGAATGTAAGCTTCATTTGCCCACCAAGTTTTAAATTGTAACAACTGAGCAGGAGTTAGATAAGCTCGAGTAAGAGTGTCCCAGTCAGTAGGGATCATCTGACTGGAAACAGCAACATTTTTTAACAGATCCATTACAAAAGGAGAACCTGGTCAATACTGATTTATAGCTTGTTTAAATTCTCTGAGTAATTTAAAAGGAAAAGGCTCAAATGTAGCTATGTTTCCCTGTTGATCTGGGGGGTGTATTCTAACAGGGAACTGCCAAGCCTCTAAATCGCCCTGTCGTCTAGCTTGCTGAATTCCTGCCTGAATAGAACTAAAAGTGGTCACTCGAGGCACTGCTCAAACAGTCACTGGTTCAACTACTTTTTGCCCAGTGTCCTCCAGAGAAGAAAGATCTGGAGGGCCATTTTCTTCAAAATAATAATGAGGGGGTGCAGAAGGGTAGGGATGAACCTCTCCTTCCCTTGCCACTTTGGCTATAGCTGGTAAATAAACGTGCTCTGTAACCTCTTTTGTTACTTCATTATACTCTCATTCCTCCTAATCTTCAGTGTGAAAAAGTTCCAAGGTGAAACGAACCAGACCCCAAACTTGTCCCATGGTTACCCTGATCCTTCCAAGCTCCCCTTCTTACTCACCACAGGGATTTCTTTAAGAGTAGTCAGGTGTCCTCCAGCTAGTTTTCCCTTCCAAACGTCACTCCGGTGACCCTTCAACCTGCATCCGAGCCCCCATGATGGATGCCACTTGCTGAGACCACCTCAGTCAGGGAGACCATAACCCAGTGGCACTGGAGGAATTAAAGACACACACACAGAAATACAGAACTGTGAAGTAGGAAATCAGGGGTCTCACAGCCTTCAGAGCTGAGAGCCCAGAACAGAGATTTACCCACGTATTTATTAACAGCAAACCAGTCATTAGCATTGTTTCTACAGATATTAAATTAAAAGTATCCTTTATGGGAAATGAAGGGAGGGGCTGAATTAAAGGAATAGTTTGGGCTAGTTAACTGCGGCAGGAGCATGTCCTTAAGGAACAGATTGCTCATGCTATTGTTTGTGGCTTAAGAATGCCTTTAAGCAATTTTCTGACCTGGGTGGGCCAGGTGTTCCTTGCCCTCATTCCTGTAAACCCACAACCTTCCAGCTTGGGCATTAGGGCCATTATGAATATGTTACAGTGCTGCAGAGATTTTGTTTATGGCCAGTTTTGGGGCCAGTTTATTGCCAGATTTTGGGGGTCTGTTCCCAAGAGCACTCATATTTTATTGGTGAAAAGACAGACCCCAAGAGACAATGAAAAAGGTACGTGGTTTCTACTGTAGGGTTGATCCTGGAACAATCTGGGTCTGAACTGTGCAGGTCCATTTACAGAGGATTTTAAAAAATAAATGCAGTAGGTCCGTATAGGCAGTTTCCACATTTGAAACCAAACACAGCAGGAAAATACAGTATTGGCCAGGTTCCTACCCACAGGCTCCACAAGGCTGATTTCAGGACCTGAGCATGCATGGATTTGTGCCAAGACCAGCTCGGTTGTGGAGAGCCCAACCCAGCAGTGCTAGAGGAATGAATACAAACACAGAGAAATAAAGTACGAAGTGGGAATCAGAGGGCTAACACCCTTCAGAGCTGAGAGTCACAAACAGAGTTTGACCCACATGTTTGTTGACAGCAAACCAGTGATAAGGATTGCTTCTATAGGTTATGGATTAGCTAAAAGTATTCCTTACCAAAAACAAAGCATTCTTAGTGAGGAGCAGAGAGAGTCTCTGGCCGATTATCTGCAGCAAAAACATGTTGTTAAGGCACAGGCCTCTCATGCTATTGTTTGTGGTTTGAGCAGTTTTCCTCCCCAGGTGGGCCAGGTGTTCCTTACCCTGCTCCAGTAAACCAAAAACTTCTAGTAGTTTGTGTCATAGCCATCACTAGCACGTCACATTGCTGCAGAAATCCTGTTATGGCCAATTTCTTTAAGCCTGTTTATGACAGGCTTAGGGCGTGTTCCCAGCATGTCCCTCTTTCTGTTTTTGCAAAGTGATAAAAGCAAAGGCAGCTTTGTCATGGTGGTCTACTTCTCACAGGTTTCAGGATCTGCATCTGCAGACTACACAAAGACAAACAACACAGATTAAAGGCACAGTCATCATTGAAATCACAGAGCCTCCAAGTGTCTTGATCCATTTTAACAGGTTAATAGTTGCTAATACAGCTGCAGCTCCTTCAAGCACTTCAGTTCCTGGCATTAACGTCAGATGTGCCTGAGAGGCTTGAAATACATGTTCCTTCAGTTTTGCAATATCCAAAGATATATTTCCAGGATGACCCTTTAAATGTCTCTTAACTATTTCCCACTCATGCTCTGTTTCATTATACAGGTGAAGAGTAATACAAAACTCAGAAGTATTCCAATCACATTGTAACTGCATTCTATATTTTAAACTAACTACACAATCTTCCAACCATAAGATAGTTTGTCCGAGATCATTAGTCTGATTAGCTAATTTCTGGTCTATATTAGATTGGGAATTCCACAGCAAAGTAGAATTTTTCTGCCAATTATTTACATACTCTGCTGTTTGTACTGTGTTGGCAAAGCAACTCCAGCTACCACGGCAGTAGCTGTGACAGCAATCAATCCCGTAATGATTAAAATTAAAGTAGAAATGAAACACTGAGAGTGCCTCAAAATCTTTTGAAGAATTTCAGTAATAATATGCACAGGAGGAGAGGCTTTTCAAGGATGGGAAATCTTTACAGGTATCCATACTCCTTCTTGGGCTCTTACTGCTAAGATAGAAGGATCAGCATTATACAAGGAAGAATTCACACAAGAAAACAATCTACATTTTTGACAAGTTACATGATGATTAGGGAGATCAAAATTTAAATCACTCACTACAAGCAGAAGGGGAGGACAGACACAACTCTGTATCCAGACTGAATCATTGTGAGCCAATTCTAACATGAAATTAGGATTATATTGGGTTGGCTTAGTATATTTGCCTTCCCAAATCTTTATCTTTTTCAGTGCCATTAATATTTTCCACAACACTTTATGTTTAGCTCCTACAGCAGGTCACATCATTTGGGGTTGAGGTGCCACTCTACCACATGTCCAAATAATAGGGACTTTTGCTGTACTTCTTATAGTGTCTACCATCTGATCATTTTCTTTAGATGCAGGGTGACCATTACCTACAGATTGAGAGGCAAGCCTCATAAATGCCCCTTTATGTGACCAATCAATAACGGCTCCATATGAATCATTACACAACAACTCTGCCCGCCCTGCAATACAATCTTCCCAAGCAAATACCTTCATTTTTTCTGACCATGTCCAATCCACTATACAGACAGGTTTTTGAGGGCAGTAAACTTCAGTTACAGGAGCATAATCATTGCAATAAATACTAAGAACAGAAAGCATATGTAATTGTGCCATAAAGATGTTACACTCAGGCACTATTGCCAGCCAAGATTGATGACTGGGAGGTAAACACCCATTGGCTTTTCCCAAGCAAATAGTTAAATGCTCAAATCCCAAGGAAATATTCATAATTATTCCCTCTTCTTTGGGGTGAGATGGGCCTCTATCATCTGTAGAACCAGGTATCCAAAAGCTATCATTAGTGTATACCTCCACTGGGGGGGTCTAACCATGTTACTGGCCATAGAAGTGGTGGAAAAGGAATATATGCCCAATAAATATAACTGTTTTTTGTTTCAGCAGGTGCTGGAGGAATACTCACGGCAATGGTGAGCACAATCATCATAGCTACCATTAGATTACTCATTGTAACTGGTTGTTCCACTGTCTTCAGACTTTCTTCCACCATCTGTGTCGACTTCTTGATCTGGCCCCACATGGGTTGCTGTGCCTGATGAGTGTTGCTTGCTGGGACTGGTGTCTTCCTTATTGTCAGTCTTGATGTGGCTGCAATCAGGGGGTCATTGGGTTTCTCCCAAAATCTCTTCCTTGGCATCTGGCTCATGATAACGTTTCAGGTGTCTTGATGGTATCCAAATCAGCTGCTGGTTTTGGTCTGAAGAAACACAAGCATAACGTCTACCCCATGTTATTATTTTACCTATTTCCCAACTTTTTGTTATTGGACCTCTCCACCAAACCAGTTGTTCTGCTTCTGTCTTTGCAGCTGGTTTCTGTAGATGCTGTTCAGCTGCTGATAGCTCTGGCCTTTAGGCAGGCTCAAAAAATTTAAAGTCAATAATGCTAGATTCAATTGCATATGCAGAGTCCTGTAGTCATTGTCTCCCCCTTTCTGTTTTTTCAATTGTCATTTTAGCGAGATATTCATTCATTCCACAATGGCTTTTTCCTTGTGAATTATATGGGATGCCAGTGATATGTTTAATATTCCACTGAAAGAAAAATGTAGCCATAGTTTGACTAGTATATCCTGGGGGCATTGTCCATTTTAATGGAAGCTGGAATGCTCATGACTGTGAAGCATTGCAGAAGATGCCATTTAACACAAGCAGAAGATTCCCATTTGACAGGTAGCCCAAACAAAGTGAGAAAATGTTGTCTACACATACATGCACATAGGCCAATTTACCAAAAGAAGGAACATGAGTGACATCCATTTGTCAAAGACAGTTTGGTTCCAATCCATGGGGGTTAACACCCCTAGTAAGGGACGGAGAATGAATCATTTGACAGCTAGGGCATTGTTGAATAATGGCTTTAGCCTCTTTCCAAGTAATATTATATCTTTGTGTAATACCAGAGGCATTTACATGAGTCAAAGCGTGAAAGTGTTCAGCGTTAGATAATTCCATGGCAACTAAGCGGTCAGCCACTTGATTCCCTGTAGTTGAAGGTCCTGGAAGGGGTGTATGAGCTCTAATATGAGTAATGTAAAAAGTGTGCATTCTATTCCTAACTGCACTTTGTAACTGGGTAAATAAAGTCATCAGTTGTTAATCTGTATGAAATCATAACTGAGCATTTTCAATTAATTGTGTGGAATGAACCACATATGCAGAATCAGAAATTATATTGACAGACATCTCAAGAATAGTCAGCACCTCAATTACAGCTACAAGCTCCACTTTTTGAGCTGAAGTACTGGGCGTCTGGAAAACTTTATTTTTGATCCAGAATAAGAAGCTTTACCATTACTAGACCTATTTGCAAAAACATTTTCAGTACTTTCAATTGGTTTAAATTTAGTTATTCTAGGGAGAATCCAATTAGTTAATTTCAAAAATTGAAATAACTTTGTTTTTGGAAAGTGATTATCAAGAACACCCATGAAATCAGCTAAATGGATTTGCCAAGCAAGAGTATTTATAAAGGCCTGTTGTATTTGTGCCTTTGTAAGAGGGACAATAATTTTTCCAGGGTCATATCCATGCAGTTTAACAATTCAAGTTCTCCCATTTTCTATCAGAGTAGCAATTTGATCCAAATAAGGAGTTAGAGTCCATGAATTAGTATGTGGAAGAAAAAGCCATTCTACCAAGTCATGCTCTTGGACACCACCACCAGTAGATGAATGCTGAGTTGGAAAAATCAATAAGTCTGAAGTCTTTTCTGGATCTATTCTATTTATTTGAGCCTTATGCACTTGCTTCTCAATCAGCTGTATTTCTGCCTCAGTCTCCTTTGTTACTTGCTGAGGGCTAGTGAGACTAGGATCTCCTTTAAAGATAGAAAATAGATTACTCATGGCATAGGTAGGAATGCCTAGAGCAGGTTGTGTCCAATTAATGTCCCCTAGTAATTTTTGAAAGTCACTCAATGTTTTCAATTGATGCCTACATGTGGTTACTTTCTGTGACACAATGGTAGTGTCATTTACTAAGGTCCTAAGTAGGAGTAAGGAGTAGTAGTCTGAATTTTGTCAGGAGCTATAATTAAACTGGCATGAGAAATCGAGTTTTGCAAGTGATCATAACATTGGAGCAATATTTCCTGAGTGGGGGCAGCACAAAGAATATTGTCCATATAATGAATAATGTAACACTGTGACAAATATTTTATGAGTAGGTTCAACAGCTTGTCCTACATAAGTCTGACAAATTGTTGGACTGTTTAACATGCCTTGTGGCAACACTTTCCAGTGAAAACGCTTAGCAGGCTGCAGGTTGTTTACCACAGGAATTGTAAATGGAAACCATTCACAGTCTTGCTCAGCTAAGGGGATAGTAATGAAACAGTCTTTAAATCTATGACTATTAAAGGCCAATTTTTTGGAATCATAGCAGGAGAAGGCAATCCTGGCTGCAATGCACCAGTAGGTTGTATAACTGAATTAATGGCTGTAAGATCTCTCAACATTCTCCATTTATGTGATTTTTTCTTAATAACAAAGACTGGAGAATTCCAGGGGGAAAATGTTGGAGCTATGTGTCCTTTTCCTAATTGTTCAGTAACTAATTCCTCTAAAGCCTCCAGTTTCTCTTCACTCAGCAGCCACTGTTCTATCCAAATTGGCTTATCTGTTAAACATTTTAAAGGTACAGGTTCTGAAGGCTTAACAATGGCCGCCATCAAAAATGATATCTTAACCCTGGTGAGATTTCTGTCCTTTCACTTGAAGTGGTTTCTTTAACCCTTGTAAATTTTTTCTTAATCCCATGCCAGACACATACACCATCTCTTGCATCATATGCTGACTCTGAGAGCTATATAACTGTTCTGGAATTGACACTTGTGCTCTCCATTGCTGTAATAAATCTCTTCCTTATAAATTTACAGGTACAAAAGTTACAATTGGTTGAATAGTCCCAGATTGTTCATTGAGCCCTTCACAATGCAAAATATAACTGCTTTGATATACTTCAGAGACTTTACCAACTCCAACTGTGTTAAATTGAGTGAGGTGAATTGGCCCTGTGGATGTCCAGTGCTGTAGAGAAATGATTGAAATGTCTGCTTCTGTATCTACCAATCCTTTACAATTTTTCCCTGAATAGTTATTTCACAGGTAGGACGTTTATCATTAATTTGATTCACCCAATAACCTTTTTTGCTTTATTTATTTGTGCTTCCAAATCCTCCTATACATTTAGTTTCACCTTTCCCCATTTCCACATATGGCACAATCAAGAACTGTGCTATATGCTTTCCTGGCTCTGCTTTCCAGAGAACAGAAGTAGATACAACAATTTGAATTTCTGATTGTAATCTGAATCAATGACTCCTATATGTACTTGCACTCCTTTTAAACTTAAACTAGAACTACCTAGAAGTAATCCTACCATCCCTGCTGGCAAGGGTCCACAGACTCCCATTGGGCACTTTTTGTGGGGGTTCCCCAGGCAGAAGCTTCACAGCTTTTGTGCAGCATAAAGCTACTGTGGCACTACTGGCTGTGGTGGGGGACAGGCATTGTACAGGGGTGAGGGAGTGGCCTCAGCCAGAAATCCCCTGGTTTGGAATGGGGCCTGGGACAGGCCTCTCATGGCGTTTCCCAAAATTGGGTTCCCATCTTTATCAAACTTAGAGTGACACTGATTAGCCCAGTGTTTTCCTTTTTTGCATTTTGGACATATTTCAGGCTCAGCAGTTTTCTATTTTCCCCCAACTGGTGGTCTGACTCACCGATGTTTTCTACATTCTTTCTTAGTATGCCCATGTTTCCCACAACCAGCTCCAGGAAACAGAGTATTTCCTTTACCCGCTCTCAGTCCTGCCATTGCCTGGGCCAGTAGAGTAGCTTTATGCAGATTACCTCTGATACCATCACAAGCTTTAATATAGTCAACCAATGTGCTCTTCCTCTAATAGGTCATAGAGCGGATTGGCACTCAGGATTGACTTTGTCAAAAGCTAATAACTGCAACACTATATCTTTAGCAGCCAAATCTACAATTACCTTTTTAAGAGACTCCTGCAACCTGGCTATAAAATCTACATAAGGTTCTTTGGGCCCCTGCTTGTCAGCACTAAAGGAAGGGTGTTGTTTTCCTCCTGAAGTGATTTTTTTCCCAAGCTCTAATGCACACTCCTCTAAGCTGCTCTATGGCATCATTCTGCATAACCACTGTACATTTATCTAAACCAGCGCAGCTGCAAACCCCCAAAAGTTGGTCTGCAGTTATAGTAATTTGAGGTTGGGCCTGGGCATTGTGAAGAGTCTGAATGGAAGCTTCATCTACCCACCAAGTTTTAAATCATAAGAACTGAGCAGGAATCAGACTAGCTTGGGTAAGAGCATCCCACCCAGCAGGAATCATCCGACTAGAGACAGCAACATTCCTTAACAGTCCCATTACAAAAGCAGAACCTGGTCCATATTGATTAATAGCTTGCTTAAATTCTTTAAGTATTTTAAAAGGAAAAGATTCAAATGTAGCTATAATATTCTCCTGTTGATCAGGTGAGTATATTCTAACAGGGAACTGCCAAGCATCCATATCACCCTCTCATCTAGCTTGGTGGATTCCTGCCTGAATAGAACTGAGAGCGGTCGCTCCAGGGGCTGCTCGAACAGTCACCGGGGCAACTACTTTTCACTAAGTGTCCTCCAGAAAAGAAAGATCTGGAGGATCAGGCCACTCTTTTTCTTCAAAATGATGAGGGGGTGCGGAGGGGTAGGGACAAACCTCTCCCTCCTTTGTCACTTTAGCTGGCAAGCAAACCTGCTCTGTCACCTCTTCTTTTACTTTGTTATACTCTCCTTCTTCCTCTGATTCCTCCTCCTCGTCATCTGTGTGGAAAGGCTCCAAGGTGGAATGAACCAGAGCCCACACTGACCAGATAGTTATAGGAATATCCTCGGCACCATCCTTATATGCCTTTTTCAGTGCGCAGCCTACCTTTTCCTAGACCTCTATATTCATAGTTCCTTGGTCCGGAAACCAGGAGCAGTATTTCTCCACCACACTAGAAAGCTGCATAAGTCAGCTAGTGCTAACCTTCATTCACCCTTTTCTGAGGAGCTGCCGAAGCAGACTCAAATAAGTCACCTGCCTGCTTGACCCTTGTCCCATTGTTACCCTGATGTTTCCGAGCTCCCCTTCTTACTTACCATGGGGATTGCTTAAGAGTACTCTGGTGTCCTCCAGCATAGTTCCACGTTCTCCACCCATCGCTCCAGTGACCCTTCAACCCGGGTTCGAGACTCATGTTGGGTGCCACTTGTGGGGACCCCAACCCAGCGGCATGAGAGGAATGAAAAAAAAAAAAAAGACAGAAATAAAGTGCAAAGTGGGAATCAGGGGGCTAACAGCCTTCAGAGCTGACAGCCATGAATAGAGTTTGACCCACTTATTTATTGACAGCAAGACAGTGATAAGCATTGTTTCTATAGGTTATAGATTAGCTAAAAGCATTCCTTACAGGAAACAAAGCATTCTTAGCAAGGAGCAGAGAAACAGTCTCTGGCTGATTATCTGCAGCAAAAATATGTTGTTACAGCATAGGCCACTCATGCTATTGTTTGTGGTTTGAGCAGTTTTCCGCTTTGGGTGGGCCAGGTGTTCCTTGCCCTGCTCCAGTAAACCAACAACTTCTAGCAGTTTGTGTCACAGCCATCACTAGCATGTCACATTGCTGCAGAAATCCTGTTTATGGCCAGTTTCTTTAAGGTCTGTTTATGACAGGCTTAGGGTCTGTTCCCAGCAGATATGGGTGTCCAAAGTGGGTCCTGGAACCAATCCTCTGGATGCCAAGGGACAACTGTGTTTGAATCATGGTTTGAGTCTGGAGAGATTAATGACAAGAGTGGCTAAGCATGGGAAGGATTTCTATGGTGGGACTGCATTGGACCACCTCTGAATGTGTGTATTATGACTCACTGGAGCCTGCTCTGTTAGCCCATAGGGAGGATAATTATTGGTTGACACTTGCTCATCCTCTACAGTTCAGTCAATTGAATGTGCAGTTTAGTATATTAAACAAATATAAATTATTATTTGATTGGGGTTAGCGGGATGCAAATAAGATTTACTCAGAGTATGCTAAAAATTCCCCCAGTTTTATTTAGTTTTGTGAAATTACGTCCTCTTTCCAATTTTGCAACATTTCCTTGCATGTTAAAACATTCTTCCCTGAACCCACAATGAGTCTTTTACAACCCATCTCTGATACAAGAAAAAAGATATTTCAACAAAAAACAGAGCTTGATTTTGTACATAAGCTAAAAACAAACAAAACAAATCCAGAAGCGTACCTGCTCTGCTCATTCCCTTGTGCCCGAGAAAAAAAAAAAAAAGACACCGTCATGGAAACTGATGCCTTAGGAAATCTTTTATTCATCATTTGGAAATTTATCACCAGCACACTGAGGGCAATAGCCCCTTCTCTCAGCTGTTTAATTAACATCTTTGTCAAAAGACTTTCCTTCAAAAAATGTGGAAAATTGATTCCGATGAGTTAAGGAAATACAAGTCATGAGGAATGGAGAAAAAAAATAACACATAGATAATCTGTCTTGTCACATTTTATGTCTCGATATTGAGGGTATCAAGGAGATGCATGCCTGGTGATGAATAAAGAGAAACAGCTGATCTTGGAGGTATGGAATTGGGACTTGGAACAGCATCCCCCAGCTCAGATTCTCTTCTGTTATTGACAAACTGGAGAGACAGGCATATTGGTGTCCTTGGTTTACCTACGCTAAACCTCTTGCATACGGATGAGCAAACTGAGAGCTAGAAAAACGAACTGGCCCAAATTTACAGAATTAAGTGACTTTGTCACATGAGTTGGTGAAGAGCCTCAAAGATTACTAAAGTCTATAAGATTGTGGGAGAGTCATCAACTAAGTTATGCAAGCTGTCCAATCCCCTCCCAGATTTCACATGTAAAATTTCAGTGGGAACAGAGGCAGATGAAGGCAGTTGGGTACACACACGAGGGCTGGTGTGGCCATTGAGATGCCTGAGCATTTACCAGGGGAATTTTTATTTTTAGAAGGAAATATCTACAGCATCTTACCAAATACTTTGCCTGGGATCTCAGAGGCTCTGGGAACACTAAGCTCTGCCTGTGTTCCTCTGTTACAAAAAACCAAGAGAGATGTAGCCCTTGTGCTTGTGTTTTACTGAGAGGGAGGCTCATGGCCCTCTCCAGACAACCTCCATACCCCGCCTTTGATCCCAGAGGCTGATGGAGAATGTCTTAGCCAGCTGCGACCCTAGGTATGGTTCTAACAAATGGAGGCTCCTCTGAGAAATCTATAGGGCTTCGTTAGGGTCATCAATAGGGTTCCTTGTCTTGCCACATTTCTGGGAATTTGGAATTTTTTTTAATGGTTTGCTTTAATATTCTTCTTCTTTTTTTGTTTTATGGAGTCTTGCTCTTTCACCCAGGCTGGAGTGCACTGGCAGAATCCTGGCTCACTGCAGCCTCTGTCTACTGGGTTCAAGCAATTCTCTTGCCTCAGCCTCCTCAGTAGCTGGGATTACAGGTACTCACCACCACAACTGGCTAATTTCTGTACTTTTAGTAGAGATGGGGTTTCACCATGTTGGCCAGGCTGATCTCAAACTCCCGACCTCAAGTGATCCACCCTCCTTGGCCTCCCAAAGTGCTGGGATTACAGGTGTGAGCCACCGCACCAAGCCATATTTGCTTCAATATTCTAACACAAAATGATACTTCAACTTATCATCCAATATTCCCACTTCTCAATAGGATGGAACTGCTGTGTTTTTGAAAATAATTATTTCAAAATGTAGTCCTCCCACACAGTCCTATTTCTATTGGGATTTAAAAGGATTACACAAAATAGCCATCACATTTCACTTACTGTGCCCTATGTAATGCAGCATCCAGCCTGCTACAGCCACTTGGGCGGTTCTTGCCCACTCTCTCCTCCAGGCTCTCTCACATGCATCAAGACTGTGATCAAATGGGACATTCTCACTCCAACCCCTCCTAACTCCCAATTCAGACTGTAGCCCACTCCTTAGCAGTCCCTATCCCCTTTCTTTCATTTTGTTCCATAACTTTTGACACCTTCCAACATTCTATGGTTGTGCTTATTTCTTTTTTTTTTGGACAAAGTCCCATTCTGTCACCCAGGCTGGAGTGCAGTGGCGTGATCTCGGCTCACTGCAAGCTCTGCCTCCTGGGTTCATGCCATTTTTCTGCCTCAGCCTCCTGAGGAGCTGGGACTACAGGCACCTGCCACCATGCCCAGCTAATTTTTTTTTTTTTTTTGCATTTTTTAGTAGAGACAGGGTTTCACTGTGTTAGCCAGGATGGTCTCGATCTCCCGACCTTGTGATCCACCAACCTCGGCCTCCCAAAGTGCTGGGATTACAGGCCTGAGCTGCCGTGCATGGTTGGTTGTGCTTATTTCTTTAGTGAACTATTTGCTTTTCTCCACAAAATTGCAAGTTCCACAGGGACAGAATTTTTTTATGGCTTTATTCTTTTCAGTATGTCCAGTGCCTCTAAAAGTACCTGGCAAGTGTTGTGAAGTATTTCCTGAATAGAGGCTGAATGTTGTGATAAGTTTCACTATGACTCCTCATCTTGTGCCTGCACTTGCAACTTTCTCCTTGTCTGCCTGGGGAGGTGTGCTCAGAACCCTCAGCCCCCACCACTCAAGATCCCTGTCTGCATGAGCGTAATTGCCATCGAGTGTCAACAGCACCATCCTGAGGATTTCTCCCCACTGGACATATCCAGCTCTCCTCCCTTCATCCCCTCTTCCAAGATAACCAGTGTGTTGTTCCACCTCTTTCTCCCTACAAAGCCAGACGGCTTACAAAGCAGGGGCTGTTCCATGTACATGTGACTTTCTCACCTGGGTCTGTGTGTGCGCATCTGCATGTGGGTGTGAATATGTGCGCACATGTGTGCATTCATGTGTATATGTGTGCCTGTGCATGTGTGCCTGTGTACTAAGAACCCTGAGGTCAGTGGCTGAGTATAAGGAACCTGAAGCTCTTACAAGTACTTTGAATACAGAAAGACGCATTTGTGCCACAAAGGTGCATTAGTCCTTTGCAGTTGCTTAACAGTCCATTTTATTTTAATGCTAATGTTTGTGATTGTGTGGTGGATTCACAGAATGACAGAGTTGGTGTCATTGTAGGCAGCATCACTGCCCTACATGCATGACATTATCCAGTGTGCACACATGTGGGTTGCTAGAGTATTTAGAGTAAGCTGGGAGTTCATGGAAACCTGGCTGCTCCCAGAAGTGCTCAGCACAGCCTAACATGACATAAAGTGTTACAATTAATAAATAAATTAAGCAAAGCTACTGCATACAAGATCATCATCAACCAGATTACTATATACAACTATGAACACAAAGAAATGAAACAGCAAAAATCAAACTAGAGAACAAGAACGTATAATAAAAATGAGCCAATAAAGGGCTAACTTACAGATTTTTAACCATAAAGCCTTCAATTTAATATAAGGAAAAAAAAAAACCCTAAAGAAAAATTAACAAAAGAAGAACAGTACATGAAGAAAAGTAAGGCACAGAGGCCAATAAACATGTTCTAAACTCTACCTCACATGAAACAGGTTACAGCGAGAGGATCTCTGCAGGGCAGGAGTCCAGAAACACTGAAAATGAATCACCCCAACTTATTTCTTCTTTTTTTTGAGAAGAAGTTTCAATCTCATTGCCTAGGCTGGAGTGCAATGGCGTGATCTCAGCTCACTGCAACCTCCGCCTCCCGGGTTCAAGCGATTCTCATGCCACAGTCTCCCGAGTAGCTGGGATTACAGGTGCCTGCCACTACGTCCGGCTAATTTTCGCATTTTTAGTATAGCTGGGGGTTTCACTATGTTGTCCAGGCTGGTCTGGAACTCATGACCTTCAGGTGATCCACCCACCTTGGCCTTTCCCGAAGTGTTGGGATTACAGGCATGAGCCAACACACCCGGCACTTCAACTTCGTTCTCAAGAATCAAGAAAGAAAAATCAAGTGCAAATAATACAGAATGAAGATAATAATAAAAATAACAAACATCAATGAAATGAGGAAAAAAAACAACAGAAATAAACCAAGGCTAAAAGTTGTTTTTTATAAATAATATAGTTAATAAACCACTAGCAAAACTGATCAAGGAAAAAAGATTAAAGAACACAAATGACCAGTATCAGAATCAAAACAACAGCCTTATAACAAGATATAACAACAACAGTATTATAACAAGATAATCAGAGAATTTTGTGAAATTCTCCCCAGGAGGCCGAGACTCCTGCCTGTCCTTCCTCCACCAAAGGCATCCCAGACTACCGGACTCACCCTCGGCTGGTTTGCCCTCTCCTCCTTTCAGAGCCAGACGCCACAGGTTCCGGGCTTCTTGGGCACTGGGAGGAGGCACAGCAGAAGGCGAGGTCGCTGTATGAGGCTGCTCCAAAGTCACCTCGCGCTGTTGCTGCCTCACTGCCTCCGGTCTCCAGCATTCAGGGAGAGTGCAGGCAAAACTGATCAAGGAAAAAAGATTAAAGAACACAAGTGACCAGTATCAGAATCAAAAGAACAACTCCACATAACAGTATTATAACAAGATAATCAGAGAATTTTGTGAAATACATATGATCGAAAGTCTGACAACAGAGATCGCAATAGATGCTGAAAACCCAACTTACTAAAACTGGCACAAAAAGAGCATAAAATAAGAACACTCCTATATATAGTAAACAAAAGTAATTAACTATTTTAAAAAATCCAACAAGTCAACAAACAATAATGCTCCACAAGGAAAACACCAGGATCAGACTTTGAAAATGTTCCAAATATTTAAGGAAGAAAAAAATATTGACACCGCTCACTCTCTTAAAGAGAAAGAAGAAAGGGATAGTTTTTCAATTTGTTTTGTGAAGCCAGCATTACATTAATACACAATCTGATCAGACAATAAAAAACCCAGAATAGATGCTCTGTTTCACAAATACAAATACAAATATTCTAAGAAAAACATTGTTACATGAATGAAACCAAGCAAGAAATTAAAAATGAAATTAAACAACAAAGACCAGAGTAGGAAACAACAACCTACAATAGAAATGAACCAATAAAGGACTAATCTCTATAGTGTCTTTAAAAATGTTTCACATCAATATAGGAAAAACACAAATGACCCAAGACAAAAAGAACACTATGAAGAAAAAAAAAGGGGGGTGCATAGGCGAATAAATATTTGCTAAGCCGTACTTTGAAGAGAGTTACTTCCAGTTTCAGATGAGATACCCACAGGCAGCCGGGAGAGTGGGACCCCAACGGGCAGGACCCCCAGGAGGTGACAGAGGCCTGGCAGTGGGGGACCCGGGGCCGGGGCCGAAGGTGACCCCATTCTCTTCCCTGGCTGCCCCTCAAGGCTCCTGCCGCTCCCGGGTTCCAGCGCCCTCTCACCGGGTCCTGATCTGGGCTCCCTTTCTCACCGCGGGTCGGGCAGGAGGCCCCGGACCCCAGTCCCGGAGGAAACGGAGGCTCCAGGGCTTCCACGGAGGAGAGAAGGGGAGGGCTCCTCTCCGACCCGGGCTCCTCCAGCGCCCCCTCCTCCCAGCGGGCTCTGAGAGGGCGAGGAGGAGGTCGGTGGCTGGGTTCAAGCCGCACTGCGCCCCGGATTCAAGAAGAAAATGGACTCTCGAGAAGCCCATGTGCATCACAGGGGTCCTGGCTGGATCTGGGATGGGGCTCGGGGAGGGTCAGACGGCTCTGCTGGGCTCCCAGCCCGTGTCCTCCAGGCGCAGCGGAAGGCTAGGTCGCTTTGTGAGGCTGCTCCAAAGTCGCCTCGCACTATTGCTGCCTCGCTGCCTCACTGCCTCCAGTCTCCAGCATCCAGGGAGAGTGCAGGCAGGCGGCGCCCAGTCCTCTTCCTTCTCCTCCTACCCACGGCAGAGCAGCCTCCAGCATCCAGGGAAAGTGCGGGCTCAAAGTGGTGCCTGGCCCTCTTCCTTCTCCTCCTGCCCAGGGCGGAGCAGTACAGACCAAGCTTTCCGAAGTAGGGTGAAATGGGGAAAGCCCACTGGGCAACTATTTATAAGGACTCTTATTTAACTAGCGCTCCTGTAAGGCATGTTTGGATTGGATGAGAGACTCTGTGCACAGCAACTCTGATTGGATAATATGACCCAATCAGGGCTGGCTGAAAGGTTCCTTCTCGTCCTATCAGAACCAGGTTATAGATGTGGGGGAGGGACAGGAGCCAGCGCCCCTACCGGAATCGGAAGCTGTGGGTGCACGCGGGAGACGGCTTTGTAGCCACGTCGCTTTCGGCTTTGCCTCCTGCCATGTCCCGCAGGCTTGGAGAATGTGGCCCCAGACTGAAATGAGGAGAAGGTGGCCCTGCTGAGGGTGAGTCTGGGGAGGCTGGAGTGGGGGCTGAGAGGGAGGCGCCTGGGCAGGAGTCTCGGCCTCCGCTGGGAGCAGCATATTCAGTGTATAATGTGAATAACAGGCAAAATAGGTCTTAACTGTTTGTGTTATCAGTGACAAAGACTTCCGTTCAACCGCAGGCCGCTAGGAGTTATGTTTTGGGGGAGTCGAGAGTTAAATTCGGATTTTTGACTGTGGGGAGTTGGCATCCACGTCTCCACGTTGTTCAAGGGTCAGGTGTATTTTAGAGCACTGGTGTGAATCACTTTGGGTCACACTTGTTGAAAATAGGCATTGACATTTGGAGGCGCCTCCTTGTAGTGAGCAGGTACTACTGATCTCTCTCTTCCATGTACTGGCCTTTCCCCAGCTTCTGTAGAACCCTGTTTCCTAGAGGTTACTTACATTCTTTAGTCAATTCTTCTCAAATTCTTCTGAAAGTGGGTTTGGAGGAAGGGAAGAGAAACCTGCAGTCTTGGCTGTATTCACGTTTTGGTTCTGATTCCCTTGTGTGGTCCACATTCAGATTGGGGTCCTTAATGAAATCCGTGGCTTCAACTCTCCCTGCGTGCCAGCATCATCCAATCGTGTATAGTTAATCTCGAACTCCCTTTGCACCACGGACTCCCATCTCCAGGTGTTTAACAGGAATTGGACACTGAGCATGTGATATTTTTCCCTAAACCTGAATGCATCTTCTTTTTTCCTTGTTTCCCCGTGTGCTTGTCCCCAGCCCAACCAATGGCACCACAAACCTACATGCCTAAAATTCATCCACCTCCTTTGTAATGGCACCCAACCACCACATACAGTCCTTTTAAATGCCTCAGTTCTGCATTTGGAAAATTACACATTTTGACTCTCTTTTCACTTCACTGCCTTTCCATTACTCTAGGCCCTCGTGATTTCTTCATTGTTGGACTAATGAGCTATGAGTGTTTACCCTCCTAGTCCTTTTGCATGCTCCTTAAAACCTCAGGCAGAATAAATGGAAATTAAACTCGTGGGCATTCAAGGACACCCCACGGTTTTCAGGATAAAGTTTGTATGGCTTAGCTTAATGCCCAATGACTTTCACACTCCTCTGTTGATAATTTCCATCTCTTGAAACTTTCTCAAACAAAAATAACTAACATTTATTAACAACTTGGTGTTTCCAGGAAATACTTTAAGCAATTAAAGTCATAATTAAAGTAACATATGCAAAAACCCTATCAGTACTGCTTTTATACTTAAAGTTTTGTTTAAACATAACCCTGTTTACTTGTTTATGTGTTGTCTGTGGCTGCTCTCATCCTGCAGTGGTCGAGTAGAGTATGAAACAGATGATGTGGACCACAGATCCAAACATGTTTACTATTTTGCCATTTTCGGGAAAAGTTTGCTGGATGACTCCTAATCTAGGGGAATGTCTGTGTTACTAGTACAGGATATCTTTGCCAGCCAATGTCAGATAAACAAGTTGATTTTATGGACAATTTGTCATATACATTGTCATATACATACAAGCACCTTTCCAGTTTTTGTAACTATTAACGATTTATTTTCCCATTTAGTTTGCTCCCTGTAACTTTGAGTGGCTCAACCATTCATCCTGTTTTGATTTCTTGATACCACTTACCCTCCTTCCAGATTATTTAATCAGGTGATTTTATATTATATCTCGGTAGGGTCGTGAGCCTCTTGTTTGTTTACGTCTCTATGACCCTCTTTGTTGTATCATAAATTGATTGATGATATGTAAAATGTACATATTCATGGAATAGCATTTATTCCAAGTGACAAAACTATTTATAAAATGAGGATTGTAATTATGTGTGATATTTGAATTCTGTACATGTATATTTTTGTCCTTGGATTGGATGCAGAAAAGGGGTTGATTTTGACTTCAGCCATGGTTCTTTCCTCAGAATCCTAAGGTTAGTTGCTTTAGGCATGGGGCTGTAGGATGAACATCCCAAGGTGACAGTCACTGTTGATCCTTACACCTTATTCTTGTTGGGATTTTTAGTAAGTGTATTCATATTTTAAGAGCTGTATTAGTTATAAGAAGAAATAGAATCAATTTCTATTTTAAAATGTTTCAATTTGAAATAATTGTATACTTCAGAAAAATTGAAATAATATTAACAGTATTTTTGCATACCCTTCATCTATCCTTAATGTTAATGTTTAACATAATCATGGAACAATTATTAAAGGTGAAAAACTCATACTGAGTCAGTACAGTCAACTAATCTTCAGAGCGCATCTGAATTCTCCCTCCGGTACCCATTTTCTGTCCTCAGTGCACATAGTTCTCATTTTTCCTCAGGCTCCTCCAGTTTGCATAATTTCCTCATTATTTCTTTTGCATTCATGACCTTGATACTTTTTAAAAATCATATTTATTTTGTAAATATTTTGTAGACTGTACTTCCATTTGGGTTTGTGGAATGTTTTGTCATGAAGTAACCTTCCATCTAATCATGAGGAAACATCAGACAAACCCAAATGGAGGTACAGTCTATGAAATATATATGATTCATGTGGCAGGAATGCCACAGAAGTAATGTTACATACTTCTCAGTGCGTTTTATCAGATGGTACGTGATGTTGCCATTACTGGTGATGTTAATCTTGGTACAGTGGTGGCTGCCAAGTATTTTCCCTTTTTAGCTGAAATGTATCTTATGGGGAGACATTTAGAGATATCCAAATATCCTGTTTGATATCATATTCTCCCGCCTTAATCCTAGGACCCATGAATAGATTTTTACCTACAGCAGTTATTACGGTGGAGGTTGCCTGATGATTTCTTTCCATCATCCCTTCTGTATTTATTTGGAATGCTCTAGTAGGAAACAGCAGTTGCTTCTACAGCACTTGTTTATTCAATTATTTATATTATTATGGACTCATGGCAGTTTTGTGCATTCTTTGGATTATGATCCAATGCTAATATTATTTATTTTGTTTTCAGGTTGTGTCAACTGTTGGGGTGATCAGACCCAACACCAGGCCCGTGGGGGCTATGAAGTCTGGCGGAGTCAAAGGAATGAGAAAAGACAAGTTAAGAGAGAAAGTGGGACCATGGGGCCAACACTAGTGTGGAGGCTGCAAAGGCCCCGAGTTCTGGGAGCCTATTTATTGGTGATCAAACAAAGAAACAGGTGGTGAGGATGTGGAGGTTGAAAGGAAGCGGTGTATCAAATGAATGAGCTACAGTTGTGATGGTTTAGCATTTTCTTTGAAACATATGGCTACTTGAGATAAAGGGAGTGCTAGAAGCAAGGAGTTAGCAATTCTAGACACATTCCAAAGGCTACCAGGGATTTTAGATCCTAGACCCTGGACATGTTCCAAGCCCTGCCTCAGCCTCTCTTCCAACCCTCAGCTTTTCTCCCAGCACTCAACACTGGCCATTGAGAACCCCTTCAGGTTGGCACCTGTTGCCTTTTGTTGTGCTGTCAACGTTTGTGAGTTCTTCCTTATTTTTAGCCTCACAAAGCATTCCAGGCTTATCATGTATCTTCCCTGACTTCAGCCCTGAAATTAACCCTATTTCTAGGGAGCCCTGGTTCATTAACTGGAGAATGGTACTAGAAACTATGATCTGATCACTGGGTGTGCTCATTAGCATTGGAATGTCATTTACTCTAGGATCTCTCCATTGACAGAGCTAGGAACTGTACGTTGGTGTACTTACACATGCATTAACATTTGTCTATACCTGTCTGACTGTGTACCTACCTACCTACTTATAAAAACCGTGAGTTCTTATTGTTGCCTTTGATTCCATTCTAACACCATCAAGTTTATTCTAGCTTTTCCTTCTTTGTAACTTCTAACAGTGAGAAAATTGACTTTTATTTTCCAAGATATGTTCACTTGTTTGTTCCTGGTGTGTGTGTGTGTGTGTGTGTGTGTGTGTATGCATGTGTATAGTAGATTGAGAATTGTGAAATCGTATGCTTGAGAAATAAATTTACTAATTAGAAGATAGTATTTGTGGGACATTTTTTTTTTTGTCTTTAGCTTTCAACAATGAAAATAGAGTTTTCCAGAGTTACTTAGGCTACTTATGTTCTTCTCCACCTTTTTCTGTGTGCTCATGTTATTAGATTTCCTTTTGTTAGATTCCCATTTCATTAGATTCCCTTTTATCCTTTTTAGATGTCTTATGCACAAATGAGCAGATAACATGTATAATTTTTAATATCCCCTTCTCATTATATGAAGTTCAGCCTATACCACGTGTGTGTGTGTGTGTGTATATATATATTTATATACACATTCTCGCTCTGTATTTTGCAATTTTCTTTCCACTTAACAATATAGCCTATATTTTAGAACATATTTAAACATACTTTCATCTTAGCATGCTGTGATAGCAGACATTTTCATTATTTTTCAGCCATGGAATTTTGTCTATAAAATATTCACTTCAGAAATGTAAAAGTAAAGCATCAACGTTAACAGAAACACTGTCTTTTTGAGGGTTTTCTTTTTTTTCTTTTCTTTTTTTTTCGAGACAGAGTCTCACGCTGTTGCCCAGACTGGAGTGCATTGGCGTGATCTCCACTCACTGCAACCTCCACCTCCCAGGTTCAAGCAATTCTCCTGCCTCACTTTCCCCGAGTAGCCGGGACTACAGGCATGTGCCACCACACCCGGCTAATTTTTGTATTTTTAGTAGAGACAGGATTTCACCATGTTGGCCAGGCTGGTCTCGAACTTCTGACTTCAGGTGATCTGCCCACCTTGCCCTCCCAGAGTGCTGGGATTACAGGCATGAGCCACCACACCCAGCCGAGGTTTTGCTTCTTAAAACTTAACATTTTGGGGTCACTCAGATATTTTCCCACTGTAAGACTTATGTCAAAGTAGTATAATTTTTTGGTAGTAATTTAAATGTCTTTATTTATAAATGCACATTTATATTTCATTTCTAGCTGGTTGCAATGTTTGATGAGCAAGATCTACATCATGGAGGTGATGACACCAGTGCCAGCTCCATGCATTGCCAGAGCCTAGAGAGATTTACTAGTGCTAGTGAGCTTGGCACCAACAATATCTCACTCAGCCTTTCAGTCTGATCAAGCAGCAAGTGAAATTGAGGTCACATCTTCAGTACTTCATGCAAGTAAGTAAAAGCTCTTTCTTCTTTGCATACTTCATTTATTTATTTTTTTGAGATGGAGTCTTGCTGTATTGCCCAGACTGGAATGTAGTGGTGTGATCTTGGCTCACTGCCACCTCTGCCTCCCAGGTTCAAGCAATTCTCCCTGCCACAGCCTCCTGAGTTGCTGGGATTACAGGCAGCTGCCGCCATGCCTAGCTATTTTTTGGGTATTTTTAGTAGAGATGGGGTTTCTTCATGTTGGGCAGGCTGGTCTCGAACTCCTGACCTCAGATGATCTGCCCACCTCGGCCTCCCAAAGTGTTGGGATTATAGGCATGAGCCACCGCACCTGGCCACTTCATCTTCATTTGAAGGATGCAAAGTTTTGTCATCCATTCTTTCTTCTGCAAATGCAAAGAATTCATTTCTTGAACAGATAATACAATTTGTTACCTGTTTTTTTCCAGAATTCAGTTTGGAACCTTGGCAAATGTCTTGCAAGAGAAGTAGGCACATTAAAGTCACATTTTAATGAATTAAACTTACTTTAGTCAACTTTTCATGGCAGGGCAGGGTCCGTCAAGGCAGGGGATAGGAAATATTTAAACACTGGTATGGTCCAAGTCCCAACCGATTTTAGTGTATGTGCTGCTGAAGTGAGCACCCAAGTCCCAACCAGTCTGAATGAACCATTCTACCATACCCAGCCAGTATTAATATTATTCATAATAATATCTTAATAAATGATGAAAATTCAGTAAATAAAAAATGAATATAAAATACCTAAACATAAGTGTGTTGTAAAACACTAGTTGAGGGTTCTAAACATACCAAGAGTAACTGTTTCAAGTCACTTTAAAGCATTGCAATTTGTACAACCAAAAGGAAATATATCCTAAGGAAAACATGAATTGCCAAACAAGGACCCTAGAACTGTTTTTTGTTGGTATTGTTCATCTTCAATCTGTAGATCGGTATTATAGGATGAAGCAGATGAGGAGCAATAATACTTTAATTCTGTCATTCCTGGTGTCATTGAGGACCTAGGATTCTTAGTATAGAAAAAAGAGGATACAGATAGAAGTTACAAAGTAATAAACAACTACTTTATAGTCCTCAATTTGGATAGGACAAGTCATCATGGATTCATGATATGTTTTTTTTTTCTTTACAACCTACACTTTATTGATTTTATAGCAGGAAATTAGAGTGGAGAAGATTAAAAACTTAAAGACATTGAACTGTCCCAGAATGATAACTTTAGAACTTGAATGAATTCAGAAATCTGAAAATTTAATGAATTTAAGTTATATTGTGGAAATTTCAAATTGCTTTAGAACTGGATTTAGTCCATGTCTTTCAGTATCTCAGTGTGCTGTGGTTTCACAGACCTATGACAATACACAGAAATATTTGATACTTACAGGTTGCTATTTATAGATTTTCTTCTTGTTATTTGGTTTGAAAGTACATATATATTGGTTATTGGCCATCAGTAATAATTTCTTGAGCTCATGATTGATGCAAAGCATTGTGCTAGGAGTTATGGTGGATACACAGAGGTTTAGGACTATGATCCTGTCTTTAAGGAGTTTGCCATCCAGTTAGGTAGGACTGATGGGAGTTCCCCCCTTCACCATTTGCACATTTTGTGCTGGGAATTTACTGATCACCTGAAGTATATCACAAAAACTGCTATGCATTTTCTGTGTGCTAACTCATGTAATCATCAAAATAAATAGTCTGAGGCCGGGCGCGGTGGCTCAAGCCTGTAATCCCAGCACTTTGGGAGGCCGAGACGGGCGGATCACGAGGTCAGGAGATCGAGACCATCCTGGCTAACACGGTGAAACCCCGTCTCTACTAAAAATACAAAAAAACTAGCCGGGCGAGGTGGCGGGCGCCTGTAGTCCCAGCTACTCCGGAGGCTGAGGCAGGAGAATGGCGTGAACCCGGGAGGTGGAGCTTGCAGTGAGCTGAGATCTGGCCACTGCACTCCAGTCCGGGCGACAGAGCGAGACTCCGCCTCAATAAATAAATAAATAAATAAATAAATAAATAAATAAATAGTCTGTAAAGGAAACTGAAACTCAGAGGCATAGTTTAACTTGATTCGTGTCAGGATATGTTTTAACTCTCAAAAAAAAAAAAAAAAAGAGAACCCAGAAGGAAGGAGAACTCCTGTATGTGTTCACAGAAAAAGGCACGAAATCAAGGACCAACTTAGTAAGGCAACATTTCTCATATCCAGGCTATATTCTGGAAATAACAATTTTTTATAAAAATGAGATCAGAGTTTCTTAGAGAAATGCCTGAATTTAGGTCTGGATAGAAAATGTATGAGATGATTCTCGATCTCCCTGACATATCATAAAATAAGGATGCTATGAAACATAACTAGGGTATATCAGAGGGCCTAAGAGATGACCTGATGCTCCTACTGTCCAAAAACAGGACAATTGGAACATCAATTAGTATAGTAACAGCAATAAATGCATGGATTTGTAATTATAATAAATAAGTTTACAAGCAAGAGAAAGGCTGCCAGTTATCCAATTTATTATTTGGAAAGCTGATAAGGGAATAATTCATCTAGTCTACATTTCCTGTGTGGGTGGTGTCACTGGATAACTAACAGATCAAGGGGAAGTCACTTTTTATGTAAGTATTTCAGCGAATAAATGAAAGTATAATGATAGCATTAGAATATTACTATTTTGCAACTCCTGGTGAAATAATAGATCTAGGGATTGATCATTGTATGAAAGGACAATAAAAATTGGGGACCCAATTTACTATGCCAAAAGAAAAAAATTAAGCTGAAAGCTGAGTCATGCAAGAAGCTGCCTTTCCTTGGCTTTGTAAGCAGTTGCAGATAGGAGTTTAAACATTTCCACAGGTAGCTACCCTGTTCATCTTATCTAATCAAGTGCTGATTTATTGAGCATAAGATCAGTACATAATTGACTGTTTCCCTACTTGCTCCTTTTCTCTTGCAACTTGAGGATCACCACACACTTCCTGTTTCTTCTCTAGGTCACTTTTGTTTTTTAAATATTGAAGCCTTCAAAATCATCTTTGGAGAAAATCACAGACCACAGACTGTTTCTGTGATTCTGTGTTTATTTCTTCTGAGCATGTTCTTAACCTTGGCAAAATAAACTTCTATCTTGATTGAGACCTGGCTCAGATACTCTGGTTTTACAATTGCTATGGTCTTAATGTATCCCTCAAAATGTATGTGTTGGAACTCTAATCCCTAAGACAGCAGTGTTGGGAGCTGCAGCCTAATGGAGGTGTTTAGGTAAAAAAGCCATGTATTTTTTGGAAAAACTGATAAAGGAGAGAATAAATTATTTATCTCTTCTGCATTTCCCATATGTGGGTGGTATCTACTACACTGTAGTAGATAAGGGGGATGTTACTTTTTATATACATACAAAATAGCTAGGTCTTACGTAAGTATAACAAGAGCTTGAAGGATTGGGTTTACTTTTTGTCACTCTTCTGTCATGTGAGCACATCACATCCATCCTCTCTCCCTTTCACCTGCCTCCCTGTGAGTATGTAGTAGGATTGCCTGCTCCAGAGGCCTCTTGATTTTGGACTTCCAAGCCTGCAGAACTGTGAGAGAATAAATTTCTGTTCTTTATGTGTTACATAGGTTCAGGAACTCTGTTATAGTAACAGAACACTCCCAACTGGAGTTCTTCAGCACACCCCAGTCCATCCCTTCACTACCCCCTGACCTGTGCAGTCTTACATGCCTTTATATCAAAAGCCACAGCTAACCCAGAGGGCTTCAACTCTGCCCTGCCCGACTTCCTAGGAAGCCCCCCTCTCCAACCACCCTGATCAGAACACTGTCTGAAGGTTCTCTCTAACCATTTTAAAAAGAAGAGAAATTTGTCTGACAGAGAGGTTCTGATGAGGAGGCCAGCTTCCATATCAGAGGGTGATGGCAGTTTGGTCTGGACCGGTATAAAACAGTGCTGTCCCGGGGCTAGCCATGTGATAAGGGGCTCCAGAAAGTACAGTGATGGTCCCCTGGGAGGCTTTCTCCTCTCCTGTCTGCAGGTTCCTGGTGAAAGGACCTATTGGCCACTAGGGTGTCTGAATATGTGTTTGAATGTGTGTATGTGTGTGTCTTTTGTGTGTGTCAGAGTGATGTGTGTGTTCTTGGCTTGATTTCTTTCAACATGAAGCCCACTGTTTTGCTGAATGTATCTCACTGTTTCCTGAAATTCAATGCATTCAGCTGACTCAAGGGTCCTGGGGCCTCACTGTGTCATATTTGCACAAGCCTAGTGTCTGTGCAGACTGTATGCTGGAGTTCAGTTGTCAGACCCTTTTGATCCCTTATCCTAACCCTGTAATAGAAAAGCCATTTCATTCAATGGAATAGAAACCCAGATCTAATGGAGAGATGGTCTAATCTGCCATACATTGGAGCACTATCCAGTTATTTTGTTTTTGTGGCATTGGTGGAAATTTCCAGGTTCTCTAGATGGTGGGCAGAGACCTCACTTTTTAAGAAACTCCCCCACTCCACCCCTGCCAATGAGGATACTGCTTGAGGACATTCCCGTTAATGTTAAGTAGAAGAGATCGTTTCTTTTCTTTTCTTTTTCTTTTTTTTTTTTTTGAGATGGAATTTTGCTCTTGTTGCCTAGGCTAGAGAGCAATGGCCCGGTCTCCGCTCACTACAACCTCCGCATCCCAGGTTCAAGTGATTCGCCTGCCTCAGCCTCCCAAGTAGCTGAGATTACAGGGGCACACCACCACGTCCTGCTAGTTTTTTTAATTTTTAGTTGAGATGAGGTTTCACCATGTCGGTCAGGCTGGTCTCGAACTCCTGACCTCAGGCAATTCACCTGCCTCAGCCTCCCAAAGTGCTGGGATTATAGGCATGAGCTACCACGCCTGGCTAAGAGATCATTTCTTGATGTTGAATTTCAGGTCAGGAAGCCAGCTCCTGCATATCAGGGTGGCGGTGCTTGGGCTGAGACAGGTCTAGACAGCACTGTCAGAAAAGGAGCTCAAGGAAGTAGCTGTGAAAGGGCCCTGGGATGTTTTCTTCTCCCCTCTCTGCAAATGTCCTGGAGGGACATCCTGTTAGTCACTTTGCGGTGTGTGTGTGTGTGTGTGTGTTCATCACTTGGTTTTGTTTATGTTTTTGTTTTTCTTCATGAAGTCTGCAGACTTGCCAAAGGTACTTTGATGTTTTCTGAAAGCAGAGTCAATGACCACACTCCAGGGACTGAGTCCTCAAATCTGTGGTATTTGCTAAGGACAGGTGTATACCTGCAGACAATGTGATGGGTTTCAGGGCCAAGGAACACTAGTTTCTGTGCCCTGTTTCTATGTTAAAAAGACATTTCATTCAACTGGATAACGGTAATTCTGGAGAAGAAAAGGTCTACTCTGCCATAGGATGGGATAGCAGCCTGCAGTTCAGAACACTGGTGTGTGTCTGGAAATTTCCAGGGCCTCCAATTGCTGGTAGAGGCCCAGAAGGTAGGGGGTATTTGTCTGCAGATCAAAGGTGAGGGTTCTGCTCACCCCGTTATGTGGACCCTTGAGTTTGCAAGGCTGGATGTCCTGACTGACTGTGCCGTAGGAGGGTATAAGAGACTGAAGGCGACACAACTATAGGCTGTGGGGATGATGTTCATAGGGAGCGTCCCTGCTGCCTGTGGCAAGAGGAAAGAGTGAAATGCTTGGGGCTGGGAAGAGGCAACAAAAGTCTACAGAATCTATTGTCCTCAGTTCATCTCCCATCCTAGTCCAATCATGGCCTAACATCCTTAGCTACAGATTGCAGAGGAGACTGCGCATTTGTGTTCATATGGCCTTGGATGTTGGCAAATTCAGATTAGTGCCCAGGCATCTGTGCCTATAACTCCAGTTTCAATGGGCTCAGGACCAGGCTAAAGGGCCTCCAAGCTTCCTCCAGTTTCCTGGTGTATGCATGTGCAATATACTCCCCTGCCCTGGGTCTTTTCTGCCTCTTCTGGCCAGTTGGGTCAGAGCTAGCTTACTAACCAGTGTTTTCTAACTTACTAACTAAGTAAGCTAGCTTACTAACCAGTGTTTTCTGAGATTTAATAGAATGGGCTCCAGTTGGAGACTTAAAAAGGGCTATGTGATAGTAATAGATTTTTAAAGATTTACTATTATTTTAGAGTAGATCTGAGTGTATAGCAATATGGAGTGCAGAGTCCAGAGTTCCCATATACCCTCAATTCCTGTACACTTTCGGGTCACTCCACAAACAACCTCTTACACCAGAGTAGAATATTTATTATAGTCAGCGAACTTACATTGACACATCATCATCACCCAGAGCTATACTCTTGGTGGCACACATTCTAAGGGTTTG
The DNA here is from genome assembly GCF_009764315.1 of Trachypithecus francoisi. Classification (NCBI taxonomy): domain Eukaryota; kingdom Metazoa; phylum Chordata; class Mammalia; order Primates; family Cercopithecidae; genus Trachypithecus; species Trachypithecus francoisi. The sequence continues at coordinate 29,540 of NW_022680606.1, read as the reverse complement.
GAAAATGTATAACGAGAAAGAAATGTATGATGAATGTATTATAGCTGTTATGATATCGTGCAGTATATTTTCACTACTGTAATAATCTTGTGCTCCATTTATTTATCCTTTCTTTTCCTAACCACTGGAAACTACAAATGTTTTCACTCTCCATAGTTTTGCATTTTTCTGAATGTTATATACTTGGAATCATAGAGTAGATAACTTTCCAGGTTGGCTTCTTTCAGTTAGTAATATGCATTTAGTATGTAATATGCAGTTAGTTATAGCTCATTTCTTTTCAGAGGTGATTAATATTTCATTTTCTAAATATACCACATTTGTATTTATCATTAAGCTACTTAAGGACATCTTGGTTCCTCCTAAGTTTTGGCAGCTATTTTAATATGTTAAGATGCTATAAACATCTGTGTGCAGGTTTTCGTGTGGACATAAGCTTTCTGGTCATTGGATAAAGACTTAGGGAGTGCAACGGCTGGATCACATAGTAAGAGTATGTATAGTTTTGTAAAAAAATGCCCACATTAGGAGAGTCTTTACAATGGTAAAGGAGAACGTGTTCACATACTGAGAATCAATCCCACGAAGGAGATAGAGCTTGGAAATCTAGAAACAATGACGTAACCATAAGAGCTGTTAAAAGATACAATTAGGCACTTTGAAACATTACGAAGTGTATTTGAGGATTCAGAAATTTATAAAGCAGCCAGAGACTGCAAGCACCCCAGAGCTCCCACAGAGAGGCTTAGGGAGGGTGGGGGAAGACCCTTATATGGTGAATGTGGAAGAAAAGAAAATACTTGATTGAGTAAAATGGAGCAGTGGCCTCATTTGGAACATTACAGTGGAAAGTCTCTAGTTAGTTGGTAGTTGTTGGTTTCTGATGGGTTAAACTTAAGTTTCCTTTTATTATTTATACTGAGTCAAGTTTTGGTTTGTTGAAGGAAGAACTGAGCGTACTGGAGCCACCCCAGCCTCATAGCCATCTGTTTACTTGATCATTTTTAACAGAGAAGATCCTTTAAACATAACTGTTGCCCCAGCTGGAGTGCAGTGGTGTGATCACGGTTCACTACAGCCTCAACCTTCCAGGCTCAGGTGATCCTCCCACCTCAGTGCTCCCCACCCTGTGTGGCTGGGAATACAGGCATGTGCCACCACATGACCATGCTCAGCTACTTATTTGTTTGTATTTGTTTTACAGATGGGTTTCTCTAAGTTCCTTAGGCTTGTTTTTAAAATCATGGGCTGAAATAGTCTGCCTGCATTGATCTCCCCACGTGCTGGAATTACAGGCCGTCTAAATTTTTTATCTCAGATTTGTGAGAAAAGGAGGGGTACTTTTTCTGACATGATGAGGCAGAGAAAGGTGAGGTGGGCGCGTCCTGTGCATATTATTTTCTTAGGTGATGGGAAGATGATTGGCTCTTGCCTAATGGGATGTATTTTCTCCTTGAATGATTTGGCAAGATATCAGGTGAAGGAAGTTGAATAAAAGTTAGAAGAACATAGAAAAGATTGGTTATACATGTTGAGTTTCTGAAGAAATGATGTCATTGGAGAAACAAAACTTTTATTGATTTTTAGAAATATTTAGGGCCAATTTGTTGTGTAAGTTATTTGAATTTATGATGAACCTCTGACCACTTTTTGATATTTTTCTGATTCAACTGAGTGGTGTCATTGAGCCAACACAAAGTGGTGTTCATCCAGGGATGAGATTTTGCCAGAGAAAGGACGAGCATTGAGTCAGGGGGCTTAAAGTAATTATGAGAAAGAGACTATCTAAAATTACTTGGGTAGGAGAGAGATTGGATTTTTGTGTATTTGGTATTTGGGAGAAGAGGGGTCTGGGTATGTACATGAGATGTGTTGTTTATTCTCTTAAGAGAGGAAAATGAGGGGATTAATGGACTGTAGTTCTGGACAAGGTGGAAAACTCTTAAAGTGGAAGTAATGATACAAGTGCTGTGACAGGCTGGAATGATGCAGTCAGTCCCTTCATCTGTAAATCAGTAGAATATTAGCAGTTCAGACTCAAACCTTGTAAAAAATAGATGGAGAAAAGGAAGTCCCTCACGGTAACTGGAGCCATAATCGAGACAGAATGTTTCTAGAATAAATGGAGTTATCTGCTTTCAGCCCCAGGTGGTAGCTATTGTCTGCTCTGATGATATGTGATAATAATTTGTGATCCCAATGTCTTAAAATAAAGTCACTCATCTCCAGTAGAATTATGTCCACAGTGAAGAAGTCCTCTCATCCCCAAAGAGATAAACATGCATGAATGAACTGAGGTAATAACAACTACTGCTGCCTGGGATCATAAGAGACCTGAAATGAACTAACAGGAAGTGAAAGGTGGCTGAGAAAATGAGAATGGACCCATCTGCAGAGGATCATAAGACCAGCAAATACAAGGTCTTGCCCAAGATGCCTTCAGAAGCTTTGCCCATGAGAACTCTAAGGACTTCTCCATACCTGGTGGCTACTGCTGTGATCTCTGCCCAAAAGGAGCCTGTGACCAGTATCTAAAGGACTTCTGGACCCACTGGACTCTTCTGGAGGTACATTTGTCTCCGGAGTCATCGTTGTGGTTTTTTTACTCCCCTTATTACTGCCTGTGTGTAGAATGATAATTGTATGAATAACTCTTGGTACATAGTAAATCTGAGCATATGTAATTGGCTGCCGTGTCATTGTGAAACCTCACAGCATCAGTCAGTGTCAGCACAGCCAGGCAGCTTGCACCTAATGCAAATCTCAATGGGCATAGTCTACAGGCATCTAATGACTCAGGTACTTTAACAGTCAGTAATGAATGTATCTCCAAGGAATAGTCCAACAACACATGGCTGGCCTGACTCAAGGTAACTATATGTCCAATCCAGGGTCATACTGAGTGGACATCTGCCAACCACAGGTCATTTCCCCTGCCTGCCATTGAGCATTCAAAAGTGACTGGTGTAAGCAGACATTAGTGAGCTTGTTCAACTCAGTATTTGCTTCTTCTGATGGGATCATACTCAGGATCTAGGTAATTGTGCCTTATTGGAGTCTTACACATTTTACTTGCAAATTATATTTGAAAATTAAATTACCATGTTGCCAGTCAGTCACAAAACGTTTTTAAAAATTGCATTCTAGAACCCGTATTAACATCCTGTGACCTGTAGAAAACAATAGAGAAATGTATTAGACAAAAAGTTCTGGTAAAGACCAGTGTAATACTGGCCTGACTACTTAACCTCAGGCATTGGTCACATTAACTCACAGAGCTAAGAAAAATAAAAAGTACTAGTCTTGTTAGTCTTGTTGCTCAAGACATTAGGAACTCTCTATTTATATAGATAAAATATTTTAGCGAACAAAATATTACAATGTCATCCGAAAGAATATGTCCCTCTTCCAGAGAACCTAGGAGGTTATCATGACCTCTGGAAAGCCTGACCAGCAATAACAGTGAAAGTTTCATAGCTGCCTGAGTGCAGAAATATAATCTCTACTGAAAATAAGTTTTATACTAGGCAAGAATTTCAAGATATCCCTAGAATTTTTGCTCACGAAGTCAAATCACATGTACAAATTCCATATGGTATAGGAGTTTATGGTGGTAAATTCATTATGCTTATGGGAAGTGAAGTAGGAATAGCAAATAATTCCAGGATTCATGATGAATTAATTGCTAGAGCACAAAATATCCAAGACCTTCATGACTTATGATGAGGATGGATAACAGAAGTTGGATGAGACAATACCCAAACGTGATTCCCAGGTTTACCTAAACAGTGAAAGACTGTAGAAGATGCCATTAAGATATCTCATGAATATGGAAGATTATTATTCACTTCTGATGTGACAGGACTTTATAGGGCAGCTGAAAAAATTCTCATGAAAAACCACGTTTACAAAATGTCAAGTTATGATATCCAAGATGAAACCAATGAGTCACAACATTCACATAATACACTGTACAACCCTGATCTCTTGAAGGTCATAAAATGTTTCTTACCTCTAAACCAAAGTTCCATTTTATAATTTATTTTTTCTCATTTTTTCTGTCCTCTCAGCTTAAGAAAAGATCATTACAACCTTTTTTGTATGTTTTCATATATGCTTGCAAAGGGTTGTAAATTTTATTGTGATCATTCTTGCTTTAAGCCAAAACTTCCCTAATCTTTCTTTAGAGATTGTGGAAAATAGCATGCTAGCTTCCTTTCCATATCCAATTGTTTCTTCTGTATTCATTACCCTAGCTATATGATTATGTCTTTTGGACCTCCCCTGCAGCTAGGTATGGCCATGTGACTAAGTTTTAAGCCAATAATTTGTAAGCCCTATGCTATGAGTACCTTCTAAAAAGCCTTCCTCCTTCTTTTCTCCCTCTACCCTATTCTATGGAATGAAGATCCAATAGCTGGAGATCAGTAGTCATCCTAGGTTAAGCAGGCAGGGGTGATGGGCAACACGGTCTGTTAACTCCCTTACTGGAAGATAACTTTCACAAGAATAAGAACCTTGATTATGTTGGTTCAAGCAATATCCCCAGCACTTATATACAGTGTGCCACATGTTTGCTAAGGGCTCAGGTACTAAATGGGTAATGAATGAATGGATGAATTATTTAGTTTACTTTGGAGCTATAAATAAACAAGGTCTCTACTCATTTCACAGAATCAAACTCCTGATTAATTCAAATCACTCTAATTTATTTCTCTTTGCTCTCTCAGACTTGCCAATATTATGGTAGGATAGGATTTTTCTTAATGTACTTCAATATTGCCTTCTATCAAAATGTTTTAAAATCTATTTTCATAACAATGCTTCCCAACATTTTCCTGTTTAGAGAGTTTAAGTCTTCCATTTTTAAAGTCATGGATATCTGTGTGCCGCGTAAACCCAACACTTTGGGAGGCTGAGGCGGGCAGATCACGATGTCAGGAGTTCGAGACCAGCCTGACCAACATTGTGAAACCCGGTCTCTACTAAAAATATAAAAATTAGCCAGGCATGTGATGTGTGCCTGTAATCCCAGCTACTCAGGAGGCTGAGGCAGGAGAATCGCTTGAACCTGGGAGGCAGAGGTTGCAGTTAGCCGAGATTGCACCATTGCACTCCAGCCTAGGGGACAGAGTGAGACTCTGTCTCAAAAATAAATAAATAAATAAGTATATAAATAAATAAATAAATAAATAAGGCAGGGCACGGTGGCTCATGCCTGTAATCTCAGCACTTTGGGAGGCTGAGGTGGGCGGATCACAAGGTCAGGAGATCGAGATCATCCTGGCTAACATGGTGAAACCCAATCTCTACTAAAAATAGAAAAATTAGTTGGGCATGATGGCAGGTGCCTGTAGTCCTAGCTATGCCTGAGGTTGAGTCAGGAGAATGGCGGTTGAACCCGGGAGGCAGAGCTTTCGGTGAGCCAAAATCACACCACTGCACTCGAGCCTGGGCCACAGAGGCAGTCTCCGTCTCAAATAAATAAATAAATAAATAAATAAATAAATAATAAATAAATAAAAGTAAAGTCATGGATACCTGTTTTTGAGTGTGTCTGTTGTTAAGTGCAGGCACTATTTTGTAGCTTTAAATAGACATCATCTCAAGTCTGTAAGAATTATCCAAAATGGTATCTAATGATATTTCGAGGTCTTCAGACACTATTAACGCAGATTGTAGCCACTAGATCCTGAAGGTTTTACTAGATATTGGTTACTGAAACTGAACTTTCTTGAACTCTTTTTTTTTTTCACCATGGTTTCTGCATTTCAATGTATCACCTATTTTTGTCCTCAAACTTAAATATTTTCAACAAAATTAAATTACATATGAATCATCCCTTCTTTCCTGATTTTTGAAATTACCGATTGCTTCCTATGATGATGATTCTTCTGGTTCTTTTTGTAGTTACCTTACGTTAGAGTTTGTAAATATTCACACATTTTGGAATTGCATATAATTTTCTTCTTAATTATTGTTTCCTCTTCCCCCAAAGTTGTTGTTATTTCTTTTAACTCTTTGTGGGAAAAATTAAGCCCATGTTTCACTTTTTTTATATACTTGTTTGTCATGGAACTCCTGATTTATGCTCAAATTGCTTTTCAAGTTTTAGGGAAAGACATTATTTGGGTTTTGTTTAGTGTATCAAGCTTTTTTTGCTTGTTTGTTAGACGTATCAAGAAGTGTAGACTTTTCTATACATAATATCCTTTTCCCCACAGTAGTCTTTTGAAAAGTCTGTTAAAATAAAGGTCATCAAAATATCTCTTCTTAAAACTTTCCTCTACCCGAAATACCTCTGGAATGACATGGTCCTTTCTCCCTTCTTGCTTTTGTAGAAGTCCAAAGCTAATCTGCCCTGATCCGGACTGCATGCACTTGTGCCTTTTGGGACGCTTGTGCCATTTGCTCTTCCTTCTCTGCTAATCTCAAAAATGTATTTTCTCTGTTGGCTCTTTCCCTCTAACATAGAAGTATACTCACCCTTTTTGTTGAATCTTGGAATAAAAGCCTTTCTTTACCATATGTCTCCCTTTAACTACTACTACATCTCTCTTCTCAGCCAAATACTTGGGAAGAGAAGCCCTCAGTTTGTGTAATTGTTTTCACACATTCGGTTCAATACCTTACCCACTGCCTGACATCCAGCTCACTCACACACACACAAGCTTAATCATTAAGTTGTCATAGCCAATTTATCGCTTTCCTGCCCTCCTGGCAACATTTGACTCTATGCTTTGAGATAATACATGTTGAGTACCTATTGACCAGGCACTGTGTTAGGTGCTGCTGTGATAGAAATGAAAAGCAGACATCATCTCCTTTCTAATGACTTACAGAGGCAGCCAATCCTGATTTATATGCAGCTCTCTTGACTCCCATTGCTCACTTTTGCAAGCTTCACTTAATGCCATAGAAATCACCCTATTCTCCAGGTTTTTTTCTTCCCAATTTTTCTTACTATACATAGCTTCTCAAGGCAATCACTTCCATGCCCATGACTTCCATTGCATTCTCTATTCTCTGAGGACAATAGAATTTTAAATGTTTTGTTTCATGTATTAGCTTTTATTTTATGCAAGATGTCTCATTTGCTATAACCATAGATTCAGAGTTGCTCCATGAAAGTAATAAATGAAAAATGGTGATATTGTTAGCATGCAAATTTTAGGAAATTTCTCCAGTTACTCTTAATGGTTTGATTTAGTATGTGTGTTATTTTTGAAAACGTATGTTGGGATGTCACAGATGAACTTAGCCTACAGAGATTTATATTCAACTTTTGACCATAGAATTCCATTTTATGTGATACTGAGAGTAAAACCTGTCTTTTCCTCCTTACCTATTTCTCTTCTTATATTCTCTGCCAGGAGGAAGGCACCACTGTGTACCCAGTCTTCCCCAGCAGAGTCTGAGCACTCTGTTTTCCCTCTACTTCCCCTCTTCTTTCACATCTCATTACCAAGCACTTCCTATTCCATCTCCCAAATGATCAGAAAACTTTTTCCTCCACTTTCGTCACTGGCACTGACTTTTATCATTACTCTTCTTTTAGATATAGTCTCTTAATTGGTTTTGTTGCTTCCTTCAGTCCTTCATTATTATACAGATGAGTATACACACATCTGACAGAGATGCCTCATCTTTATATGGCTCAATGACTCAAATTTTCAGAATAAAATTAAAACCATCCCAGCATCAAATTTGGGGTCAAATAGAGGTGGGTCTGTATCCTAGGTTCATACCCTGTCCAGCAGTGTAGTCTCAGAAAATTGAACTCCTTAAACCTTTGTGTATCTGCCTACACTCACTGAGAGTTAGGACTGTTTCACACATACAGTGCCTGGTATGTAGAAGGGACTTACTCAATGTTGAATGAAGGGCAGGCGTTTTAAAATTCACATCAAAAAAATGTTTTTCTTTACAAATGTACTCATCTACAGTGTCACCTTCCCTCCAAGATTGACTTCTACCTTTACTTTCTGATATGGTTTGGGCATGTCCTCACCCAAATCTCATCTTGAATTGTAATCCCACAATCCCCACGTGTTGAGGGAGGGACCCGGTGGGAGATAACTGGATCATGGGGACAGTTTCCCCATGCTGTTCTCATGATAGTGAGTGAGTTCTCATGAGATCTGATGGTTTTATACGTGTTTGACAGTTGCTCCTTCACACGCTCACACTCTCTGGCCTGCCGCCATGTAAGAAGTGCCTGCTTCTTTTTCCACTGTGATTGTAAGTTTCCTGAGGTCTCCCCAGCCATGTAGAACATGAGTCGATTAAACCTGTTTCCTTTATAAATTACTCAACCTAAGGTACTTCTTCATAGCAGTGTGAAAATGAACCAATGCAGTTTCTGATAATCATGCTTGAGTAACTGGGGAATTTATACTACCTGGGATTAAACTGTGGCCCCAGCCTGAGCAGTCGTGTGACCTTGGGGAGATAACTTGCCTTTTCCATTTCAGTGTCTTCTGTAAAACCTGTAAAATGAGATTGTTTCTAAGGGTTAAATGAGCATAGCACAGTTAGAACACTGTCAGGCACATACTGATTGCCAGATGTTGAGTATTCATCTTTATTGAATTAGGACTGTGGTACCCCACTTTACGGCTCTCTATTTTGTATGACAAAATCATGCTTTGTTAGTAAAAGAGAAAATCTGAAAGTCCTTGCCATGGAAGGAAGAAACGGGAGAAAAGGGAGTTGGTAAGTTTCAGCATTTCAGAACTTGGAGGAACAAGTTAGGTTTCTATTTTATGGAGAAAGAGATGGAGGCAGGATGGGTCCTAAGGTGTCATTCAAGACACACAGCCATAACTCTTTATTGAGAGTAGAGCTAGGGCCCCAGGGACTGCTGTGGTCAAGTTGCAGACAAAAATGACCACTCATTGGAAGACAGGAGAGGAGTATTTAGTTACAAAAGCAGTCAACAATTCAGGTATATCTACATTCAGTCAGCAAATAAGAGTTGCTCAACTTGGTTGCTAATGGGATCCACTCTACTAACTGAGGGTTTGTATAGAACTCAGAGGAAGATGGCTTCAAGTAAGGAACCACCTTGTGCTTTTCTTAGGACTGAAAAGATCAGGAGGCTGGTAATGAATGAAAACCTTAGTCCCACTGGCACTGCATGAGGAGCAGCAGCATAAGCCACAGGGTGGGGCAGCCCAGGCAGGGGCATTCTGAGCTGTTGGGGAGGGGTGGCAGCCAGGGTGGGGCACTGTGAGCTGTCAGGGAGGACATTGTGAAGTGTGGGGTGGGGCATTGTGAGCCACAAGCCTGGGCTCCCACCTGGGCCAGTGGGCTTCTGTCTGTAGGTGACTGCAGGAGGAGGAGGAGCTCCATCTGTACTTTCTTCAGGCATTTGTTGTGTCTCTCAGTGCTTGTTGGGTTCACAACCTATTAAATAAGCCAGCTGGTCTTCACCCTCCCAGACAAGTCAACTCATGGGAGGTGGCAGGGTGCGGGCATTGGCCCAAGCCCTGGCTGGGGCCAGGCTGGGGCGTGGGCAGGCAAGCAGCAGACAAGACCATCTCTGCAAGTGCAGCATAGCCTCAGCCTAGGGCAGCGGGAGTGTGTGGCCAAAGCTGTGGGCAGAGGCACAGGTGGTGACAGGATTAGAGGCGCCCCATGGGGAACATACTGACCTGTTGTGTGTGTCCCAGGGCCAGCCCTGAGTTGGACCAGCACCAGGGGTCAGTGTGCCCCTGTGGTTCTGAGATCTATAAGACAGCAGCTGGAGACATGATAGCAGGAGTGCCTGCAGCTGCTGCTGTACAGCCTGGTGAGGTGACTTTTGAAGCTGGTGAGGGCCTCCACATGCACCACATCTGTGAACGGGAGATGCCAGAAGGTAAGGAGGTAACGGGTGCCGTCTGTCTTCAGCACACTTCTGGCTGCTGCTGTCACCAGGGTCCTCTGGGAGGCATCCCCAACCTCAGGCTCCTTTCTGCCTATAGCCAGCTATCCTAGGGCTGGCCAGGAACAAAACCTGGTCTTTCCCCTAGTCTTTCCCCACAGAATCCAGTTTCTTTTCTCCTTCCCTCCCAAACTCCCAGTTATTTCTCCCTCATCTCCTTCTCCCATTCTGGCATGGGACCATTTATTTATGGCTGTTCTTGTCTGTAGCTCTATTTACTACCTGTGGGACTTTGTTGAGGCTTCTTTGGAATATTCTCTTCCTTTTCTCAATAAAAACTCAAATATCCCAACTTTCCAGTGGCCATCCCATTCTCTTTGTAACTATCCAGATGGTACCTAAGTGAAGCAACCAGGTAAGTGCCTAATTGTTTCCTTTGTTAAAGTAGCTAAATCTCAGGACAATTTATATTGAAATATTTGGGGATTTCTTATTTAAAATCAGAATGCAGGTTGCCATAGGAAAGACTATATGGGTTGCTTTAAGTCACCGTGATAAAAGCTGCTTGCTTTCTTCTAACTAATTTGAACATAGAAGGAAAGAAAATGGAGGGTGCTTAAAATAATTGGGAAAGGTGTGAAATGTCATGGCCAGGGCTGCAGAAAAATGGGTGTGAGGGGGTTCCGCCAAAGGAGTTTACCTATGAGGCTCTGATTACTTTAAAATTCTTACTTTAACACAAAATGTGTCTCCAGATTAATTAAGTCTGGCGACTTAACAGACGTTATTTACCTCCTTGTTCTAAAAGAGAGGTGGAATTGGTTTGTGGTCAAAACTTTCAAAAGACGTAAAACGTAAATGTAGACTTTGAATGTGTAATATAAAGATTGAAGGTTAAAATGTCAGACCTTGCCTGTGTAAGACTGTTTGTTGCCATGGCTCCCTCTTTGTCCTTCCCCCTCCTGACAGTAGCATCTTGTTCAAAGATAAGAAAGTTGGAGTTTTTCAGTCTCTACACTGCTGGGAGAGGTAGAGGGATGGGAGGGGGTAGAAAAGAGAAAACAGTTGGTTTGCCTCTAAAGTTTTGCAACGAGATGAATCTAAGTGAAAAGAATTCTGGGTAACTATGGTTCTTGAATAAAAAGTATATTTTTCCAAAAAGAAAACATTGTATCATAAAGATATTAAATCCATTGGCTCTTTGGTTTCATTTGAATACCAGAGATTTATTACTGTAGAGGAAATGTCTTATAGCTCTTCCATTTAAACTTTGATTCGGCTCCGTATAGCCAAGACAATCCTAAGCAAGAAGCACAATGAGAACACATGGACACAGGGAAAGGAACATCACACACTGGGGCCCGTCGGGGGGTGGGGGACAAAGGGAGGGAAATCATTAGGACAATACCTCATCCATGTGAGGCTTAAAACCTCGATGGGTTGATGGGTGCAGCAAACCACCATGGGACATGTATACTTATTTAACAAACCTGCATGTTCTGCACATGTATCCCAGAACTTAAAGTGAAAAAAAAAACCACTTTGGTTGGGCTCTTATTTTTTTCAGAGGTAGAATAATTAAGACTCATGGTGAGTGTGACTTTGTAACTTGGAGTACTATACTCATTTTTCAAGATATTTAAGAATTTAGAATAAACAAATATGTGAATTAATTCATTACACCTTTATACACAAAGTATGTTTACTTGTGTAAACATACTCCACTTGGTGGTATAAGGAAAGCCTCTGAGTGATTTTACCCACCAGTTAATAGATGAGAAGTGTTGGATGAGAGCCCAAAAAAGGCTCTTTATTGTCATTCTTTAGGATTATAGCACAGTTTATGTATGTCTCATTTGGCCCTTTGCAATACAAATAAGGCCTATATACGTTCTCCCTATGTTTTGCTAATGAAGAAATGAAGACTTAGAGATCTCACGTGACTATGGAAGACAGCTACTCAACAGAACTAAGGTTCTATGTCCTCAGAATGACATGGAAGAGACAGATAATGCTGAATTTACTTTTTTAAAATGATAAAAAAACTCCAGAATACATCTTATATTTTGTCTATAAAATAGACCTGTCTTTTGAAACATACTACCATCTTGTTTTATTGTATGCAGTTGATTTTACACAATTTAAAGGCAAATTTACATTTTTTTAAATAAAGGAAGGTGTCACTATGTCACTCATGCTGGCCTCAAATTCCTGACCTGGGCTCAAGGGATTTTCCCATCTCAGCCTCCTGAGTAACTGGGACTACAGGTGTGTACCTTCTTGCCTGGCTTCATCTTATGTCTATATATTCATTAGTAAAGGTAGTGAAATATCCTAAATGTGGCAGTCAAATAAATGAGTTGATAAATTTTTATAATGATCACATCTTTTTTTCTTCTCTCCCTCTATAGATATACCTTTGGAGTCCAACTCTTCTGACCATCCAGAGTCAAGCACAATATTCCTGAGAAAATCTCAAACAGATGGTGAGACAACATTGTCTTTTCTGCCAAGAAAAAGAGTGAAAACTCTTGTTGTTTGATCAGATGAATTATAGAAAGTATTTAGAAACTCGTATTGGTTTGATTTTTTAAACTTTTCACATATTTACTTGTCTTATTTTAATATGTTATATACTTTTTCTTAATTGTTACTGTGTCAATGAAATCATGTAAACTTTTTGTCTATACATTTTGTCATCTTTTTATCAACACAATTTGTCATGTGATGGAGGAGTCATAGATTTATCTTTATTTATAATTCTTTGCCCCTTTTCCCTTACTCCAAAGAGTACATTTTAAAGATAGAACTCAGGCTTCAGCTTGGTTTCCATTTAAACAAATAAAAAAACCATAGTTGTTCATCACCAGAGATTGAATCTGTGATTTTGGCCTCCTCTTGCACAGTCCCCTGATGACATGCGTTTTATCACATCCAAGTTTATGCTTCTTGAAACATTTAAGTTATTAAGCTTTTCATCTGATGTAATGTAAATTTAAACATGCCCTACTTCTGCTTATTTTCCTTAATGTTATGTTAAATCCTCGTTTGTTTGCTAAAAAGCCATACACAGCCAAGTTTTCCAGTTGATTTAAGCAGCAAGAATACAAGTGAGGATCTATAATAATATGGGAAGTAATGTAGCACAGTAAAATAGGGGAGTTTGTAACCTTTCTTTTTGTAATTTGAGTAAACTTTGCCTGTCTTGAGTCCGTTATTTCTGGTTAGAATATGTCTTCATTTTTGCATTATTATAAAAGAGGTACATAAGGCTGGGTAATTTATAACAAATAGAGGTTTAATTGGCTCATAGATCTTCAGGCTGTACAAGCATGGCTTCAACATCTGCTTCTGGTGAGAGCCTCAGCAAGCTTACAATCATGATAGAAGGCGAAGGGGAAGTAGGTGGTTCCACATGGTGAGAAAGGAAGGGAGAGGCAGGTAGAGGGAAGGTGCCACACTCCTAAACTACCAGAATGAGAATTTGCTTATTACCATGGGGATGGCACCAAGGCATTCATAAGGAATCCACCACCATTACCCAAACACCTCCCACTAGGCCCTGTCTCCAACATTAAGGGTCACATTTTAACATGAGATTTGGAGGGGGGAAAATATCCAAACCACATCAGAGTTGTTTTTCCCAGTTCCTTCCAGAGCCATGGGCTTCTCACACATAGAGAGCATGGAGGAGGTAAAACGAAAGCTATTCCGTGTCCCTCATAATAAAAGCTCCAAGAAAACTTGGGCCATGCTTTGTTTCCTACACTGCCTCCACCTTTGATGCTGGAAGGGCCTTGCAGGCAAACATTCCTACCACTGGGATGCTTATTACCATGGGGATGGTATAATGTGGTAGGAATGTTTGCCTGCAAGGCCCTTCCAGCATCAAAGGTGGAGGCAGTGTAGGAAACAAAGCATGGCCCAAGTTTTCTTGGAGCTTTTCTTATGCTGGCCTTTTTTTTTTCTTTTTTAGAAAAAATGATTTTTTTTGTGGTGCAGACACCGTGTCCAATCAGGTTTGTATAGTCATTTTAAAATTTAAATTTAAGACAGGTTACTTTCCAGTTGTTTTGTTTTTAGTGACATATTAGTAGATGACCATTAAGTGTGGGTTGAGATGCTTACAGGGATTCTGGTGCATCTGGAGATAGGTGCCTGGCCAGAAAGTAGTTCTTAGAGATGTTAACTCTTAGATTCTGGTAAATAAAGTAAGCTATGTGTAAATGCAGAATGAGAAAATACTTATGGCTCATATATGCAACAGTTAAACTTTTTCATTAACTAACTTTTTAATCTGCCCTCATTTTTTTTTTGTTCTTTTCTTTTGTACATAAGGGTTCTTTTATTTGTATGTAATGGAAACAAAAAGTGAACTAGGTCAGAAAGTAAAGCTAAGTTATTATATTTTACTTTATGAGATTTATCATACCAGATAATTTAAATACAAATTTTTGAAAGTAATTTTTAAATGGAATTTTTCCTCATTTAGGAGTGTTTAGTAAGACATTACTACTCTTATTTTATGGTATTTGTATCAGAAGTGACCTTTTTTTTTTTTCATTCTTAGTACAAGAGAAAAAAGACAACTATACAAAGCATGTACATAAACAGTCAAAAAGTTAAGAAATTGATAGTTTGATATAAAAATATGTCTCTCTTGATTCCTTTAAATTATAATGGGGACTCAGTGGTAATAGCATGGACCTCTTTTTGTATTTTCCTAAGTATCAAAAATATCCAGAGAATTCTTCAGCTTAGTGTGTCCACCTTTTAAGAATTTCTGACGTTTAAGTTAAATTTCAATAGTCTGGTTGTGATATAAAGATCCACCTTAAATATTTAATCATATTTTTAATCAAATAACAAAAATAGAATAGCTAATAAATAACATAGAACAAAATAACAAATACAGAATAATAAATAACAAAAATAGAATAGCTGTCAGCACTGTCTATTGACTTTGTCGTAGCAGGTGAAAGCATATCTTCCTCACTACACCATGACTTTATTTTTCTCCCTCTGTTTCTTCCAACTGTAGCACACTTTTAAATTGAATCAGTAATATTTACATGATTATGACTATGCAAATTCTATTCACTGCTAAGTCATATGGTGTTTTCACTATGCCTCTGCATTATATATCCTTCATTCTTTCTCTGAAACAGTTCTGAAATCTGAGCATTTCTGCACTTTTTCTGGATCATCTCTTTCTTCCTAGCCTATGTTACTTTACTCAGCCAAATGCTGTAAGTAGCCCCTGGCTGGTCTGTTTGCTTTCACATCCATTATTTTTTAGCATGAAGCTAATTTTCTGACTATATTCGTTTGCCTGTTTTATGACAGCTGTTTTTCCCCCAAGTGTTGTAGCATTTATCCTATGCCTTTCAAAGATACTTTCCATCTGCTAAAACACATCTGTTCCTTTTTTTTTTTTTTTGCTGGGGTTGGGGTCAACTTTCTTTAGCATTTGTCATCCTAGTTCAATATAGAATGGCTTTCCCTAGATATGCTCAATGTCTGCCTTTCTGTGCTAGCTCCTTAAAGTCTTTTGGGATCTCACATAGCTGCCATCTTACGTGGGATCACCTGAGTCCTAGATTCTGTTTCCTGCTGTCCTGTTAACCTTTTTAGTTGTACTTGAGCACATTTTCCTGGGCAGAGATGTTTAGAGATCTGGCCAATCTTAAAACCCCTCCTTTTTGATACAGAGTAAACTTCTAGCTTAAATCTAAACTTTATGGTTCTGAAGATATTTTGCAATTGTGCAATTTGCACAGTGTTGTTCTTGACTCTATTGCCATTGTGAGATACATTATTTATAACTAGATTTTATATATCTGTGGAAGCTTTTTAGAAGCTCACTGAGAATCTCTCACTGAGATTCTGAAATTTCATAACAGCTTGGTAGGAATCTTTTCATTTTATTGAGGCTACTAAGAAGAGAGTCTCAAGAAGACTCAAGAAGTCTCAAGAAGAGAGTCTCAAGACTCTCTTCTTGAGAATTTTTGTATTTTCTGTGTTCCTTTTTTTCTGACAGTCTTGTTATTCAGATGCTAGGTTGCTTAGAACAGTATACCTGCATTGGTTTTTAACTTTTCCCCTTCGATTTTTTTTTCAACTTCTGTGACTTTTTACTGTAACATTTCTATTGAATTTTCTATGTTTTTCTCACAGTGGTTTCAGATTTTTTTTTTTTTTTTTTTTTTTAAGTTTTGTTCCTAATTTTGACTGGTCCATGAATTCCTTTTTTTCTGTTGTTTTGATCTGTCTTGTTGGAGGCTTCCCTCCAATGTGTGGTGTTCCCTGGTTTTATTTGGAAGCAGGACTTCTGTTAACTGGTGGCACTCAGTGTGAGGTTTTGGAAGCCAAACTAACTTTTCATTTGTGGGACTTCAGTGTATTATCTGGGGATCTTTACTTGATCCAGTTCAGATTCTTCTGAGAAAGGATCTCCCAATTTTCTGCCTGGGAAGTAAAAGAATGTCTACTTGCTTTCCAAAAGCAGAGTTAGGGAAGCAAGTTGGAGTTCTGTTTTTGGTGTAGTTTTCTTTATATCTCAGGTTTAAGCCATGGTATTTCTGAACCTAGAAATTCTCAGGTTTGGTATATCCAGAGAACACACATCTAAGTTTCTCATCAGATGGGAAGACAGGTGGACTTGGTGCTCTAACCACAGATTTTCTGACCTTGCTGGCTTTTGTTTTACATTTTACCACTACCTTCCAAAGTTCCATTTGCCTCTAAGTTCACAGCCTGCCTTTAGTTCTGCAAGACAAACTGGCTTGCTTCTCTTCCAGTCACTTTCTGTAGGGACCAAAGTTGTGCTTCTGTGTTATGTACCACTCCTTTATGTACTTTTTATGTCCCAGCATTTATTAAAAATCATCTCTGTCAACCTTCTGTCCTGATCCTGTTTGTAACCAGTATTTTATGTATGACTAATGAGACTTGCAGAGGCAGAGGAAATAAATCTGTGGTCAATCTATTATATTTAATTTAAATTTAGGACCTATATTTACATGTGTATCAAAGTTTAATTTCAATATAATTAATGGTATTAACCCAGACAATTCTTTAGTGATGTATCTATAATTAGCATATTATACTTTTCTCCTAAGGTGTTGTTGAATATTTTTATTCAAACTTACGCTACCATATTATCCCATTACCTCACAACATAGATGGAGCTGTTTTCATGAATGTCCAAAGTGTTAGAAATATTTAAGTGAATTAAAATTTGTTTATTTTTAACCTGGTCAACATAGCAAGAGCTCATCTCTACAAAAAGGTTAAATTTAAACAAATTAGCCAGGCATGGTGGCATGTGCCTTTAGTTTTACCTACTCAGGAGGCTGAGGCAGAGGATCACTTGAGCTCAGGAGTTTGAGGCTGTAGTTAACGTGTAGTTAACTATAATTGCACCACTGCACTCCAACCTGGGCAACAAAGGGAGACCCTGTCTCAGAAAAAGAAAAAAGTTATTATTTAAAAACATACCTAAACTTTTTCCTGCCAAAAAGGAGAGAGGAAAACATAAACTTGAGTTTTCATTTTATTTTATATTTGCTGGGAAGAATGCCATAGGTTATTTGTATACTTTTATTTCCTTAGGTTTTGGGAGAAACAGGTGGTATTTGGTTATATGAGTAGATTTTTTAGTGGTGATTTGTGAGATTTCAGTGTACTCGTCACTTGAGCAGTATCCACTGAACCCAATTTGTAGTCTTTTATCCCTCAACCCCCCACCCTTTTCCCTCTGTCCCTAAAGTCCATTGTATCATTCTATGCCTTTGCATCCTCATAGCTTAGCTCTCACATATGAATGAGAACATATGATCTTTAGTTTTCCATTCCTGTGTTACTTCACTTAGAATAATAGTCTCTGATTCCATCCAGATTGCTGGGAATGCCATTAATTTATTCCTTATTATGGCTGAGTGGTATTTTTTTTTTTTTTTTTTTTTTTTATACTTTAAGTTCTAGGGTACATGTGCATGACGTTTATATCATGTATAACTCCCCAATGCAATCCCTCCCTCCTCCCCCCTCCCCATGATAGGCCCCAGTGTGTGATGTTCCCCTTCCCGAGTCCAAGTGATCTCATTGTTCAGTTCCCACCTATGAGTGAGAACATGCGGTGTTTGGTTTTCTCTTCTTGTGATAGTTTGCTAAGAATGATGGTTTCCAGCTGCATCCATGTCCCTACAAAGGACGCAAACTCATCCTTTTTTATGGCTGCATAGTATTCCATGGTGTATATGTGCCACATTTTCTTAATCCAGTCTGTCACAGATGGACATTTGGGTTGATTCCAAGTCTTTGCTATTGTGAATAGGGCCGCAATAAACATATGTGTGCATGTGTCTTTGTAGTAGAGTAATTTATAATCCTTTGGGTATATACCCAGTAGTGGGATGGCTGGGTCATATGGTACATCTAGTTCTAGATCCTTGAGGAATCGCCATACTGTTTTCCATAATGGTTGAACTAGTTTACAATCCCACCAACAGTGTAAAAGTGTTCCTATTTCTCCACATCCTCTCCAACACCTGTTGTTTCCTGACTTCTTAATGATTGCCATTCTAACTGGTGTGAAATGGTATCTCATTGTGGTTTTGATTTGCATTTCTCTGATGGCCAGTGATGATGAGCATTTTTTCATGTGTCTGTTGGCTGTATGGATGTCTTCTTTTGAGAAATGTCTGTTCATATCCTTTCCCCACTTTTTGATAGGGTTGTTTGTTTTTTTCTTGTATATTTGTTTGAGTTCTTTGTAGATTCTGGATATTAGCCCTTTGTCAGATGAGTAGGTTGCAAAAATTTTTTCCCATTCTGTAGGTTGCCTGTTCACTCTGATGGTAGTTTCTTTAGCTGTGCAAAAGCTCTTTAGTTTAATTAGATCCCATGTGTCAATTTTGGCTTTTGCTGCCGTTGCTTTTGGTGTTTTAGACATGAAGTCCTTGCCCATGCCTATGTCCTGAATGGTACTACCTAGGTTTTCTTCTAGGGTTTTTATGTTATTAGGTCTAACATTTAGGTCTCTAATCCATCTTGAATTAATTTTCGTATAAGGGGTAAGGAAAGGATCCAGTTTCAGCTTTCTACTTATGGCTAGCCAATTTTCCCAGCACCATTTATTAAATAGGGAATCCTTTCCCCATTTCTTGTTTCTCTCAGGTTTGTCAAAGATCAAATGGCTGTAGATGTGTGGTATTATTTCTGAGGACTCTGTTCTGTTCCATTGGTCTATATCTCTGTTGTGGTACCAGTACCATGCTGTTTTGGTTACTGTAGCCTTGTAGTATAGTTTGAAGTCAGGTAGCGTGACGCCTCCAGCTTTGTCCTTTTGACTTAGGATTGTCTTGGCAATGCGGGCTCTTTTTTGGTTCCATATGAACTTTAAAGCCGTTTTTTCCAATTCTGTGAAGAAAGTCATTGGTAGCTTGATGGGGATGGCATTGAATCTATAAATCACCTTGGGCAGTATGGCCATTTTCACGATATTGATTCTTCCTATCCATGAGCATGGTATGTTCTTCCATTTGTTTGTGTCCTGAGTGGTATTTCTTAATCCACTTGTTGATTGATGGGCACTTGGGCTGGTTCCATATTTTTATAATTGCAAATTGTGCTGCTGCAAACATACATGTGCAAGTATCTGTTCTGTATAATGACTTCTTTTCCTCTGGGTAGATACCCAGTAGTGGGATTGCTGGATTGAATGGTAGTTCTACTTTTAGTGTTTTAAGGAATCTCCACACTGCTTTCCATAGTGGTTGTACTAGTTTCCATTTTTACCAGCATTGTAGAGAAGTGTTTTCTTTTCACTGCGTCCACACCAACATCTATTATTTTTTGATTTTTTAATTATGGCCATTCTTACAGGAGTAAGGTGGTATGGCATTGTGGTTTTGATTTTCATTTTCCTGATCATTAGTGATGTTTAGCATTTTTTCATATGTTTTTTGGCCAGTGGTATATCTTCTTTTGAGAATTGTGTATTTATCGCCTTAGCCCACTTTTTGATGGGATTGTTTGTTTTCTCTCTTGCCCATCTGTTTGAGTTCCTTGTAGATTCTGTATATTAGTCCTTTGTCAGATGTATAGATTGTGAAGATTTTCTCTTTCATGCTGCAGGTTGTCTGTTTACTCTACTGATTGTTCCTTTTCCTGTGCAGAAGCTCTTTAGTTAAGTTTCACCTGTTTATCTTTGTTTTTGTTGCATTTGCTTTTGGGTTCTTGTTTATGAAGTCTTTGCCTAAGCCAATGTCTAGAAGGTTTTTCTCATATTATCTTCTACAATTTTTATGGTTTCACGTTGTAGATTTATGTCCTCGATCCATCTTGATTTGATTTTTGTATAAGGTGAGAGTTGAGTGTCCGGTTTTATTCTCCTGCACGTGGCTTTGCCAATTATGCTGGCACCATTTGTTGAATAGGGTTTACGTTCTTCACTTGGTTTTAGTTGGCTTTGTTGAAGTTAACTTGGCTGTAGGTATTTCATTTTATTTCTGGGTTTTCTATTCTGTTGCATTGGTGTATGTGCCTATTTTTATACCAGTACCATGCTGTTTTGGTGACAATGGCCTTATCTTATAGTTCGAAGTTAGATAATGTGATGGCTCCAGTTTTGTTGTTTTTACTTAGTTTCGTTTTGGCTATGTGGGGTCTTGTTTGGTACCATATTTTAGAATTTTTTTTTTAGTTCTGTGAAAAACGATGATGGTATTTTGATAGGAATTGCATTGAATTTGTAGATTGCTTTTGGCAGTATGGTCATTTTCACAATATTGATTCTACCCATTCATGAGCATGGATGTCTTTCCATTTTTTTGTGTCATCCATAATTTCATTCAGCAATGTTTTGTAGTTCCCAATAGCATATCAAAAAGATACTCCGCCATGATCAAGTGGGTTTCATACCAGGGAAGCAGGGATGGTTTAACATATGCAAGTCAATAAATGTGATACACCACAGAAACAGAATTCAAAACAAAAATCACATGATCATTTCAATAGATGCAGAAAAAGCATTTGACAAAATCCAGCATCCTTTTATGATTAAAACCCTCAGTAAAATTAGCATACAAGGGACATACCTCAATGTAATAAAAGCTATCCATTACAGATCCACAGCCAACATAATATTGAATGGCAAAAAGTTGAAAGCATTCCCCCTGAGAACTGGAACAAGACAAGGATGCCCACTATCACTGCTCCTATTCAGTATAGTACTGGAAGACCTAGCCAGAGCAATCACACAAGAGAAATAACAGCCATCCAGATCAGTAAATAGGAAGTCAGACTGTCACTGTTTGCTGATGATATGATCATATACCTAGAAAACCCTAAAGACTCCTCCAAAAAACTCCTATAACTGATAAATGAATTGAGAAAAGTTTCAGGATATAAAATTAATGTACACAAATCAGTGGCTCTGTTATACCCCAACAGTGACGAAGCTGAGAATTAAACCAAGAATTCCACCCCTTTACAATAGCTGCCAAAAAAGACAGACAACAAACAACAACAACAACAACAACAAAAAACAGCACCGGCTTAGGAATATACCTAAGCAAGGAGGTGAAAGACCTCTACAAGGAAAATAGCTTTAGTGTTTTTAATGGGTTAAAATGAGAGGCAGCAGGTACAGTGGAAGAAGTCAGTGGTTGGGCATTGGCATCCAATGGGTACTGGACCTTTGATGGTCAGACTTTGGTTTTGACTTACTAACATATGAGGTATGATTATTTTCTAGTTTTTGTCATTAAACCTTAAAACTACTAAGTAAACCCTTCCATTTCTTGTTAAAGATTGTAAAATTTCATACTCTGTGATTTATGCTGACTGAGGTTAGATTTGTTTCTATTTTGTGACTACCTTGAATAATACCTATAAACAATAAAGTGTTAGTAGTGTTTCTGTTGTAATTAAATGTAGTAAGACTCACCTTCCAAATTATAACTGAATTAATTTGTCAAACACTTGAACTTTTTGATTTATTCAACATTTTTATGCTGAGCAGCTGGAGGTAGGAACAGTTAGGGCTCTCCCTTACTCTTATAGGGAGGCGTACTTTCTCATGAGGGGAATACTCTGCTAGAATTAGTATCTTGTAACCAGTTAGTGTACAAGAAAACATGTTTTGGTGAGGCTACTGGCAAAGAGATCCAAGAGGGTATATGGAGTCAAGCTTGCTGGAACAAGGAAAGAGAAAAAGCATTATTCCAGGCAGAGAACAAGGTTACAGCAGGAAAATGCCTAGGTGCAGGTCAAATGATTTATAGAATAAAATTAATCAAGTTTTGAAATGAATGGAAAGTATTCTCTGAGGGTCTCATTTGAGTCATGTCATGGCAGTCTTATTTAAACATGAAGTGAAAGTTAAATTTCTTTTTATCCTCCACATAAGATAACAGGACTAGAGAAACCTATGTCTTCCTCACTTGTTGGTGGCCTAGCAACTCTGGTACACAGAACCTCTGAATCTGAAACACTTGTTTTGTCATAATATCGCCTGAAATAATACATTTACGATTAGTAACTTAGTAAACGCATTAGTCTTGTATTCACTGCAGTAAAATGGTCCTATACCAATATTATTTAATACATTACATTTTACTGTAGTAAATAAATAACAAATAAAAATTCTCAGCTGTTTTATGTCACTATAAAAAAAATGAAATCTTATTTTAAACTTTTCTCATTATTTATAAAGGCATTTCATAAAATCCTTGTTCGGTTTGATGATAGGTACCATATTAAGGATGGCATTTTATAACCCATATCTCAAATATCATCTGTGGCAGTTAAGAGCCTTCAGTGGGTTTTCTATAGAGTGCACATGATACCACACTCAGGCAGTTCATGGAGTGTAAGAAATATCCTAGTGCTTTGAAAAATTTGACATTTTAACCAATGAAAAAGTGTACTTTGATAAGTTTAACTTATACTTCCCTTCCCCTTCAGGTATCTACTGAGCGTGTTACTCAACAATACAGTTCATGTTCGACAATATTCCTTGATGACAGCACAGCCAGCCAACCTCATCTTACAATGACACTGAAATCGTGAGTAAAACTATAATGCCAAGGGACAGACTCCTTTATTCAAAAATTATTTCAGCCATTTGGTTGTCCTCTTCAGCAATCATTTTGAGAAATTGGAGTCAACTATATATTGATATCCAGATTCTAAATATTAAGTATCAATTCTCTTTTAATCTTAGACATCATGGTGGAAGGAAAAATCAGCAAATAAGCAATCCCAGAAAAAGTGTAGCTATTTATTTGATACCTTTATGCCTTAAGACAATGTTGAACGCAATGAGAAGGATAGTTTACCTTTACTGATTTTTCAGTGCGTTGCAGGCCTAAATCAATGTGTACTACTTTGGACATTAGTCTTGGAAGAAGGAACAGCTTTTTCTCTTCTGGCACCACAGTGTATCTGCATTTGATTTTCTCCCATTGTGCATAAGAACTTCATGGGCCACAAAGATGCACTTTGAGAGCACCCTGAGATGAAGTTTATTTTAAAAGGAACGACAACCAACACCACCACCAGCTCCACTGGGTTTGTCCAGTGTACATCATTATCACCTTCTTGGGTTATGAGTGTTGATTTTTAGAACACAGTTCGGAAAGTGCTAATTTAGAATATTAGTGTCTTTGTCTTTAATTTTACTATTCATTCTATAAACATAACTAGCTTACAAACTATTTTATTTCAAATGCTCTAGCATTTTTAGCTAATTCAATTGTCAGTAACTTTTACTTTAATTAAAAATGGCAGCTGACTCCTGACTTGGAGTCATCTCCCAGCAGGGGTCAACAGACACCTCATACAGGAGAGCTGGCATTTGGCGGGTGCCCCTCTGGAACGAAGCTTCCAGAGGAAGGAGCAGGCAGCAATCTTTGCTGTTCTGCAGCCTCCACTGGTGATACCCAAACAGTCTGGAGTGGACCTCCAGCAAACTCCAGCAGACCTGCAGAAGAGGCCCCTGAAAGTTAGAAGGAAAACTAGCAAACAGAAAGCAGTAGCATCAACATCAACAAAAAGGACAACAATGCAAAAACCCCATCAACATCAAAAGGTCATCAACAACAGCGATCAAAGGTAGATAAATCCATGAAGATGAGACAAAAAACAGCACAACTATGCTGAAAATGTCCAAAACCAGAATGCCTCTTCTCCTCCGAAGGATCACAACTCCTCACCAGCAAGGGAACAAAACTGGATGGAGAATGAGTTTGACAAATTGACAGAAGTAGGCCTCAGAAGGTGGGTGATAACTAGCTCCTCCAAGCTAAAGGAGAATGTTCCAACCCAATGCAAGGATGCTAAGCAGCTTGATAAAAGGATACAGAAACTGCTAACTAGAATAAAGAGTTTAGAGAAGAACATAAATGACGTGATGGAGCTGAAAAACACAGCATGTTACACTTCATGAAATGTGTATGTATCAATAGCCGAATTGATCAAGCAGAAGAAAGGATATCAGAGATGGAAGATCACCTTAATGAAATAAAGTGTGAAGACAAGATTAGAGAAAAAAAGAATGAAAAGAAACAAAGCCTCCAAGAAATATGGGACTATGTGAAAAGACCAAACCTACGACTGATTGATGTACCTGAAAGTGATGGGAAGAATGGAACGAAGTTGGAAAACACTCTTCAGGATATTATCCAGGAGAACGTCCCCAGCCTAGCAAGACAGGCCAACATTTAAATTCAAGAAATACAGAGCACACCACTAAGATCTTCCTTGAGAAGAGCAATCCCAAGACACATAATTGTCAGATTCAGCAAGGCTGAAATGAAGGAAAAAATGTTAAGGGCAGCCAGAGAGAAAAGTTGAGTTACCTACAAAGGGAAGCCCATCAGACCAACAGCACATTTCTCTTCAGCAAACCTACAAGCCAGAAGAGAGTAGGGGCCAATATTCAACATTCTTAAAAGAATTTTCAACCCATAATTTCATATCCAGCCAAACTTAGTATCATAAATGAAGGATAAATGAAATCCTTTACAGACAAGCAAATGCTGAGGGATTTTGTCACCACCAGACCTGCCTTACAAGAGCTCCTGAAGGAAGTACTAAATGTTGAAAGGGAAAACCAGTATCAGCCACTCCAAAAACATAGCAAAATATAAAGACCAACAACACTATGAAGAAACTGCATCAACTAATGTGCTAAATAACCAGGTAGCATCATGATGACAGGATCAAATCCACACATAATAATATCAACCTTAAATGTAAACAGGCTAAGTGCCCCAATTAAAAGACACAGACTGACAAATTGGATAAAGAGTCAAGACCTATTGGTGTGCTATATTCAAGAGACCCATCTTATGTGCAGTGACACACATAGGCTCAAAATAAAGGGATGGAGGAATATTTACCAAGCAAATGGAAAGCAAAAAAAAAAAAAAAAAAAGGGGGGGGGTTGTGATTCTACTCTCTGATATAACAGACTTTAAACCAACAAAGATCAAAAAAGACAAAGAAGGGTATTACATGTGGTAAAGGGATCAATGCAATAAGAAGAGCTGACTACCCTAAATATATATGCACCCAATACAGGAGCACCCAGATTCATAAAGCAAGTTCTTAGAGACCTACAAAGAGACTTCGACTTCCACACAACAATAGTGAGAGATTTTAACACCCCACTATTAATATTAGACAGATCAGTGAGACAGAAAATTAACAAGGACATTCAGGACTTGAACTCAGCTCTGGACCAAGCACATCTAATAGATATCTACAGAACTATCCACCCCAAATCAACAAAATATACATTCTTCTCAGTGCTTATTCTGAAATGGACCACTTAGATGGAAGTAAACACTCCTCAGCAAATGCAAAAGAATGGAAATCATAACAGTCTCTCAGACCACAGTGCAATCAAATTAGAAGTCAAGATTAAGAAACTCACTCAAAACTGCACAACTACATGGAAACTGAACAACCTGCTCCTGAATGACTACTGAGTAAATAATGAAATAAAGGCAGAAATAAAGAAGCTTTTGAAACCGATGAGAACAAAGACACAATGAACCAGAATCTCTGGGACACAGCTAAAGCAGTGTTTAGAGGGAAATTTGTAGCACTAAATATCCAGATCAGAAAGTGGGAAAGATCTAAAATTGACACCCTAACATCACCATTAAAAGAACTAGAGAAGCAAGAACAAGCAAATTCAAAAGCAGAAGAGAAGAAATAACTAAGATCAGAGCAGAACTGAGGGAGATAGAGACACGAAAAATCTCCTCAAAAAATCAATGAATCCAGGAGCCGGTTTTCTGAAAAGATTAACAAAATAGATAGACTGCTAACCAGACAAATAAAGAAGAAAAGAGAGAAGAATCAGATAGATGCAATAAAAAATGATGAAGGGGATATCACCACCAATCCCAAAGAAATACAGACTACCATCAGAGAATACTATAAACACCTCTATGCAAGTAAACTACAAAATCTAGAAGAAATGGCTAGATTCCTGGACACATAAACCTTCCCAAGACTAAACTAGGAAGAAGTTGAATCCGTGAATTGACCAATAACAAGTTCTGAGATTGAGGCAGTAATTAATACCCGAACAACTAAAAAAAGTCCAGGACCAAATGGATTCCCAGTCGAATTCTGCCAGAGGTACAAAGAGGAGCTGGTACCATTCTGAAACTATTCCAAACAATAAAAAAAGAGGGACTCCTCCCTAACTCATTTTATGAGGCCAGCATCATCCTGATATCAAAACCTGGCAGAGACACAATAGGAAAGGAAAATTTCAGACCAATATCCCTGATGAACATCGATGTGAAAATTCTCATTAAAATACTGGCAAGCTGAATCCAGCAGCACATCAAAAAGCTTATCCACCATGATCAAGTCGGCTTCATTCCTGGGATGCAACATACGCAAATCAATATATGTAATCCATCACATAAACAGAACCAATGACAAAAACCACATGATTATCTCAAAAGATGCAGAAGAGCCCTCCAATAAAATTCAACATCCCTTCATGCCAAAAACACTCAATAAACTGGGTATTGATGGAACAGATCTCAAGATAATAAGAGCTATTTATGGCAAACCCACAACCAATATACTGAATGGGCAAAAACTGGAAGCATTCCCTTTGAAAACCAGTGCAAGACAAGGATGGCGTCTCTCACCACTCCTATTCAACATAGTATTGGAAATTGTGGCCAGGGTAATCAGGCAAGAGAAAGAAATAAAGGGTATTTGAATAGGAAGAGAGAAAGTCAAATTGTCTCTGCAGACGATATGATTATATATTTAGAAAACCCCATCATCTCAGCTCAAAAACTCCTTAAGCTGATAAGCAACTCCAGTAAAGTTCAGGATGCAAAAATCAATGTGCAAAAATCACAACCATTCCTATACACCAATAATAGACAGAGAGCCAACTCATGAGTGAACTCCCATTCACAGTTGCTACAAAGAGAATAAAATACCTAGGAATAAGAAAAATATTCCATACTTATGGATAGGAAGAATCAGTATCGTGAAAATGGCCATACCTGCCAAAGTAATATATAATATATTCAATGCTATTTCCATCAAGCTACCATTGACTTTCTTTACAGAATTAGAAATACTACTTTAAATTTCATATGAAACCAAAAAGAGCTTGTATTAGCTGAGAAAATCCTAATCAAAAAGAACAAAGCTGGAGGCATCACGCTACCTGACTTCAAACTATACCACAAGGCTGCAGTAGCCAAAACGGCATGGTACTGGTACCAAAACAGATGTGTAGACCAATGGAACAGAACAGAAGCCTCAGAAATAATGCCACACATTTACAACCATCTGATCTTTTAGAAACCTGACAAAAACAAGCAATGGGGAAAGGACCCCCTATTTAATAAATGGTGTTAGGAAAACTAGCTAGCCATATGCAGAAAACTGAAGCTGGACCCCTTCCTTACACCTTATACAAAAATTAACTCAAGATGGATTAAAGACTTAAACCTAAGACCTAAAACCATAAAAACCCTAGAAGAAAACCTAGGAAATACCATTCAGGACAGGTGTGGGCAAAGACTTCGTGACCAAAACACCAAAAGCAATGGCAACAAAAGCCAAAATTGTCAAATTGGATCTAATTAAACTAAAGAGCTTCTGCACAGCAAAAGAAACTATCATCAGAGTGAACAGGCAACCTACAGAATGGGAGAAAATTTTTGCAATCTGTCCATCTGACAAAGACCTATTATCCAGAGTCTCCAAGGAACTTAAACAAATTTACAAGAAAAAAAAAAATCCATCAAAAAGTGGGTGAAGCATATGAACAGACGCTTCTCAAAAGAAGACATTTATGCGGCCAACAAACATATGAAAAAAAGCTAATTATCACTGGTCATTAGAGAAATGCAAATCAAAACCACAATGAGATACCATCTAATGCCAGTTTGAATCATGCGCATTAAAAAGTCAGGAGGCGGGCGCGGTGGCTCAAGCCTGTAATCCCAGCACTTTGGGAGGCCGAGACGGGTGGATCACGAGGTCAGGAGATCCAGACCATCCTGGCTAATACGGTGAAACCCCGTCTCTACTTAAAAATACAAAAAACTAGCCGGGCGAGGTGGCGGGTGCCTGTAGTCCCAGCTACTTGGGAGGCTGAAGCAGGAGAATGGCATAAACCCGGGGGGCAGAGCTTGCAGTGAGCTGAGATCGGCCATTGCACTCCAGCCTGGGCGACAGAGCGAGACTCCATCTCAAAAAAAAAAAAAAAAAAAAGTCAGGAAACAGCAGATGCTGGAGAGGATGTAGCAAAATAGAAATGCTTTTACACTCCTGGTGGGAATGTAAATTAGTTCAACCATCGTGGAGACAGTGTGGTAATTCCTTAAGGATCTAGAACCAGAAATGCCATTTGACCCAGCAACCCCATTACTGGGTATATACCCAAAGGATTATAAATCATTCTACTATAAAGATACATGCACATGTTTGTTTATTGCTGCACTATTTACAATAGCAAAGACTGGGAACCAACCCAAATGTCCATCAATGATACACTGGATAAGGAAAATGTGCCACATACACACAATGGAATACTATGCAGCCATAAGAAAGATGAGTTCATATCCTTTGCAGGGACATGGATGGAGCTGGAAACCATCATTTTCAACAAACTAACACAGGAACAGAAAACCAAACACTGCATGTTCTCACTCATAAGTGGGTGTTGAGCAATGAGAGCACATGGACACAGGAAGGGGAATATCAAACACCGGGGCCTGTCAGGGGGTGGAGGCAAGGAGAGGGATAGCATTAGGAGAAATACTTAATGCATGCGGGGCTTAAAACCTAGATGATGGATTAATGGGTGCAGCAAACCACCATGGCACATGTATACATATGTAACAAACCTGCATGTTCTGCACATGTATCCCAGAACTTAAAGTATAATTTAAAAAAACGTGGCAGCCAGGCATGGTGGCTCACGCCTGTAATCCCAGCACTTGGGAGGCCAAGGCATGCCAATCACCTGAGATCAGGAGATCGAGACCAGCCTGGCTAACATGGTAAAACCCCTTCCCTACTAAAAGTACAAAAACTAGCTGGGCGTGATGTCAGGCACCTGTAATTCCAGCTACTTGGGAGGCTGAGGCAGGAGAATCGCTTG
>NW_022680605.1:0-107831 GCF_009764315.1 Trachypithecus francoisi | reverse complement strand
GAGATGCCATCTCAACCCAGTTAGAATGGCGATCATTAAAAAGTCAGAAAACAACAGATGCTGTCGAGGATGCAGAGAAATAGGAACGCTTTTACACTGTTAGTGGGAGTGTAAATTAGTTCAATCATTGTGGAAGACAGTGTGGTGATTCCTCAAGAATCTAAAACCAGAAATACCATTTGACCCAGCAATCCCAATACTGGGTATATACTCAAAGGATTATAAATCATTCTACTATAAAGACAGATGTACATGTGTGTTTATTACAGCACTGTTTACAATAGCAAAGACTTGGAACCAAGCCAAATGCACATCAATGATAGACTAGATAAAGAAAATATGGCACATATACACCATGGAATACTATACAGCCATAAAAAAGAATGAATTCATGTCCTTTTCAGGGACATGGATAAAGCTGGAAACCATCATTCTCAGCAAACTAACACAGGAACAGAAAACCAAGCCCTGCATGTTCTCACTCAAAAGTGGGAGTTGAACAATGAGAACACATGGACACAGGGAGGGAAACATCACACACCAGGGCATGTCAAGGGGTGGAGAGCAAGGGGAGGGAGAGCATTGGGACAAATACTTGATTCATGTGGGGCTTGAAACCTAGATGATGGGTTGATGGATGCAACAAGTCACCTTGGCACGTGTATACCTACGTAACAAACCTGCACATTCTGCACATGTATCCCAGAACCTAAAGTATAATTTTAAAAATCACTAAAAAATATGAATAGAAGGGACATTTCTTATCATAATAAAATGTATTTATAAAAATTCCAAAGACATTTTATATCAAATTGTGAAAATCTAATAGGTTATGCCCTAAAACCAGGGGGAAAAAAACCCCAAGTATATGCACTTTTACTACTGCTATTCAGCATCTTTCTTAAGGTCCTAGCAAAAACAATTAGACAAGAAAGAGAAATAATACAGCAACTTGTACATTATGGGTTTTTTTCAAAAAATTAAGGATTATATGTCATAACTAAATGGGATCTATATGGGGAGTACAAGAGTGCTTCAATAAGAAAATCAATCAATGTAATATAACACCTTATTAGAAAGAAAGGAAAAATCTAACAAAATGACCATCTCAATAGAAGCGGAGAAAGCATAAGACAAAATTCAATACTCTTCCTGATAAAATCACTCCAAAATATGAAGAGAAGGGAAATTCCTTATAATAAAATGTATTTATAAAAATTCCAAAGATATTTTATATCAAATTATGAAAATCTAAAAGCTTATGCCCCCAAATCAGGTGGAAAAGATCCAAGTATATCCAATTTTTCTACTGCTATTCAGCATAGCACTTAAGGTCCTAGCCAAAACAATTAGATAAGAAAGAGAAATAAAAGGCATTTAGGTAAGAAAGCAAGATGTAAAACTGTTTCTATTTTAAAATAACACAATTCTATATAAAGAAAAGTCCATGCAACCCACAAAAACAACTAGAGCTGATAAATATTTTCAGCTTAATTTTAGGATGTAAGATCGGTCCAGATATCAGTTGTGTGTGTTTATATCAGCAATGAACAATATGAAAATAAAATCAATGAAATAATTACATTAGCAATAGCATCAAAAGGGCCAAAAGCCCAGAGAATCTATAGTCAAGAAGAAAAAAGACTGAAAACTATCAAATGTTGCTTAGAAAAATAAGGAGTACCTAAATAAATGGCAAACCACGTCATGTTAAAGGATTGAAAGACTTAAAATTGTTAAGATGGCAATGCTTCCAAAAGTAATCTAAAGATTGAATGTAATCACTGTCACAATTCCAATGTCCTTTTTAAAATTTTTTATTTGTGTAAAAATGGAAAAGCCAATCCTGAATTTATATGCAACTACAGGGAGAGGACTCAATTTCCAAATTTCCAAACTTCAAAACAAAACTATAGTAGTCAAAACAGCATGGTACTGGCAAAAGGAAAGAAATAAAGACCAATGGAATAAAATTGAAATCCAAATGTAAACCTAATCATCTATGCCCAGTTCATTTTCAACAAATGTGCCAAGATCATTCAATCTAAAGGAAGCATTTAAAAAATAAATAAAGGAAGAATTTCTTCAACAAACAGTGCTGGGACAACTGGGTAACCATACAAAAGAATGAAGTTGAACCCCTATCTCACTCTTATGCAAAATATAACTGAAAGTGAACAAAAAACTCAAATGTGAACTAAAACTATAAAATTCTTAGAATAAAACATCGGGTTAAATCT
Organism: Trachypithecus francoisi; assembly: GCF_009764315.1. Taxonomy (NCBI): domain Eukaryota; kingdom Metazoa; phylum Chordata; class Mammalia; order Primates; family Cercopithecidae; genus Trachypithecus; species Trachypithecus francoisi. The sequence continues at coordinate 105,591 of NW_022680605.1, read as the reverse complement.
TAATGCCTTCAGAATTGGAAGTGGATGCATAGATTTGACACCAAAGCAACTAAAATAAGAGAGATAAACTGGGCTTCACCAAATTTAAAATGTTTGTTCATCAAAGGACAAAATTAAGAATGCGAAATGACAACCTACAGAATGGGAGAAAATATTTGTATTTGATACATATTTAGTAAGGGTTTAATGCCCAGAATCCCTAATCAATTACCTACAGTTGAACAACAAATGACGAGCAACCCAATATAGAAATGAGCAAAGGGCCAGGTGTGGTGACTCACACCTGCAATCCCAGTGCTTTGGGAGGGCTGAGGTGGGTGGACTGCGTGAGCTCAGGAGTTTGAGACCAGCCTGGGAAACATGATGAAGCTATGTTTGTACAAAAAAATACAAAAATTAGCTGGGTGTGGGGACTCATGCCTGTGCTCCTAGCTACTTGGCAGGCTGAGGTAGGAGTATCACTTGAGCCCAAGGGTCAGAGGTTGCCGTGAGCCAAGATAACATCACTGTACTCCAACCTGAGCAACACAGAGAGGCCCTGTCTCAAAAATAAAATAAAATAAAATAATATCAAATAAAATAAAATAAAAAATAAAGCAAGGGCCTTGAATAACATTTCTCCAAAGAACGTGTAGAAATGGTAAAAAGCTGATTAATATCATTGGTCAAGTCAAAACCACAATGAAATACCACTTTACACTGACACAAAAAACAGAAAATTAAAAATATTAGCTATAATATGGAAAAAGGGAACCTGCAAACATTGCTAGTGGGATTTTAAAATGGTGCATTTACTGTAGAAATGTTTAGTTGTTTCTCAAAAAGTTAAACATAAAATCACCATATGACCCAGAAATAACACTCCTAGGACTATACCCTGGAAAACTGAAAATATATTCATGAAGAAACTTGTATACAAATGTTCATAGCAACATTGTAAGAGCCAAAAGGTGAGAATAACACAAATGATCATCAGCAGATGAATGATAAGCAAATTGTTGGATGTGTACATGAAAATGGAATATTATTCAACCACAAAAAGCAACAAAGTACTATCACATGCTAAAAGTTATTTGATCCTCCACATCATTATGCTATGTGAAAGAAGTCAGGTAAAAAGTTCACGTAGCCATGGGTCCTTTTATATGCTATATTCATTATAGGCAAATCCTTAAAGATAGTTGATTAATGTTTACTACATGATGGAGTGGGGGATGAGGTGTAACTAGTTTATGATATAGTATGTTTCTGTGGAGTGATAAAAAAGTTTTGAAAGTAGAGAGAGATGGTAGTTGTGAGGCAGGGCAGGCAAGTCCCAATGTGGAGCTTAGTCTGGAAGGGTTCTTGGCTTTTCCCAGAAAAGAATTTAAGGGCAACTCAGAGGTAGAAGAAAACAGCTTTGTTGAACAGACAGTGGTACAACTCTGTGAGGGCTTCTGCAGAGCGGGGCTGTGGTATAGGCAGAGAGTAGCAGTTCAGGGCAGTTTTGCAGTCATTTTTATACCCACTTTTAATTGCACGCATATTAAGGGACAGTTTATGCAGGGAATGGGTCCTATCTTTTGGATCATTGGGTGCCACGGAAAGGGGAGGTAACTCCTGGGTGTTGCCATGGGAATAGTAAATTGACACGGTACACTGGTGAGTGGGACTGATTGAAAGCTGCTTTTGTGCTGGCCCTGTTTTAGCTAGCCATCAATCTCATCCCGTGTCCAAGTCCCACCTCTGGAGTTGATTCCCGCCTCATACCTCAGTTGCACAATATTGTAATTATCAGTTCACAATATTGTAATTTAACTAAATACCATTAAATTGTACACTTTAAATTGGGTGATATATGTTATATGAATTTCATCTCAATATTTGAAATGTCATAATTTTCTGAATTAATCTCTAGATTTAATGCAATCTGTTAAAACCCCTATGGGCTTGTTTGCAGAAATTGACAAGTTTATTCTTAAATTTATGTTGAGACTGAATGAACCCCCAAAAGCCCAAATAGTCTTGAAAAAAGCTTTGAGGACTCACACTTTTTGAATTGAAAACTTGATACAAAGCTACGGTAATTTAGACTTCAAAGTGAGGTACTACTGGCATAAGGACAGATAGATCAATGGAGTAGAATTGAGAGCCCACAAACAAATCCTCATATTTATACTCAATTCATTTATGATGAGATTGTCAAGACAATTCAATAGGGAAAAAAATGCTTTTTAAATAAATAGTGTGATGAAAACAGGATTCACGCTCACAGGTTACCTGATAAACATCAACTTCCAACTCCTTTGTGCAAATTCATTTCAGGTTACACTAAATTAAACCTTCTCTCTTCCATCCACCAACTCTTTCCCACCACACACCTCTCCACAATCTACTCAGTCCATCTGAAACCTTTCTTCTGTTCCACACTGCAAATATTTTAAGGGCTATTTCAATATGCAGGGCATGCAGGAAGCCCATTTATGATAAGCCATTCTTTTCCATTGTCACATAATCTGTGTGCAATATTTATATCCATCTTCAGTTTACGGTAGGATATTTTATATTTTCTACTTATTTGTAATTGTTTCCATTTGACTGCATGTCTATATTATTCTACTCACGTAGATTATTTTTATTTCAAAAAGAGGGTCTATGCATTCTAGCCATTGAACAATTTTATATTTTCCATGACGTTTAGTGTAGGCCCATAAATACAATAAGTAATTAAGATGTTTGTCAAGCATTACTGGCCTGATCATTTAAACATCCTTAGTAAATTACAGAAGGATTTGATGAATCACAAAATGGACAAGAAATCAAATTACTGATCTGTTGCTAATATCTTACCTGCTCCATTTTGATCAGGAAGCAATCAATAAAGTCCCGAGGATTGTTAACATCCAGTGTTGCTTGGTGTTCTTTTACTTTCTCACTAATGTAACTTTTTGTAAGAGCAACATTTTTAAGCAATTTGTTGTGAGTTCCTGGGAAACAATCAATGAGTAGAGGGAAATTATTGCAGACCTAAAAGAAAAGAATATTAAATATAAACATGTCATAAGACATATGTATCTTACACCAAGTCCTGATTGAAATTATAGCTATAAATATGATTAAAATATCATGTCCATTTTGATGGGGAAATTTTTATTGTGCACGTGTAGCAATTTTCTGTGCCTAAAGATTGGATGGATAAAATTTTGAACAGGAAATCAAAGATGATAATTATTTTCTTCACTCATACATCATTTTTATTGTATAAAAGCATTTTAATATCAATTTTCTCATGTTTAAACCAAGTCTTCCCTACCACCTTGAAATATAAGATGGTATGAATTACTATGATTTATATTTAGTTGATGACGCTAGAGGTTAAGGGGATTTGGGCAACCTGATAGAAAGCACAAAGCTAGAACTCACTGTTTTTATTTCTGTCAAGTAGCTTCAAAAATGGAATTAGTATTTTAGAAGTGCGAGCAACCCAGAGATACCTTAAAACCCAGCTGTGCACCTGAGCAGTTAAGTGATTTCTCTAAGATCACACAATCATTATTTAGGCAAAATGTAAGGCATGCCAACTCAGCACAGGGTAAAATTTGGATGTTTGTTTATGGTTCATACACCATGAAACCAACCATTTTTGTCATTCCTAACCTAGCTGCCTCATCAGCCAGGATCTCAACTGAAGCATCAAACACACCTGCCCTACTCAGTGTTTCCTGGCACCTTCTATGGTCACAAATATTCTCCCTCCTTGATGGAGATAGTCTTTCCCTAAATTAGAATATTTCTGCCAAGTAATGTGATGAAGAGGTCAGTAAGCGTTGATTGGAGGATAAGCCTGCTGAGTAATGAAAGCCTTCAGAAAAGGCCCAGATGTCCATGGAGTGATATGGACATGCTTTTGGGTGGTCACCAAAGTACTTTATTGAAACAGTCTTTGGGATTTAGTGGATAAACCACTGGTCAGGAAGCCATTGGGCTTGAAAGCCACCCCTGTATATGGGCATTCATTTTCTGTGTGTAAAATAAAAGACTTGGTCATCTTTCCCAGATGTTCACTTCATAAATTTTTGAGCAGGACTGTGGTGTTCAAACATGCACTTCATGGCTTGGTCCATGTAGAATTTTGGACTTACCAGAAAAAAGAGCAAAAATGGTTTCCCAGGAAGATAAAATCTTGGCCTTACCTGGATCCATGGGGAGGTCAGAATCCTGAAGTTTTCATTGAATCTTTTCATCAGGGTGAGAAAATTCTCATCTTTATAATCAAATCGTTTCTGAAAAACAATGGAGCAGATCACATTGCAGGGAGCACAGCCCAGGATGAAAGTGGGATCACAGGGTGAGGCTAAAGATTTAAAAATAGTTTTAAAATATTATTAAAAAATAAATTTTTAAAAGATCTGCATTTGTTAAGACGTAAAGAAAATTTAGAAATTTTAAACAATATCTTAGAAATTTCTCATGTGTCTAAAAAAAAAAATCAGCATGCATGAAATAAACACATTACTTTTACCTTAAATATGAGTTGAACATTACAGTCTAGCTAAACAATGTCATTTCACATGTGGTAATTCACATCCACTGCCTTTATTTAAACTCTTTTAACCCAAGGTATCTTTTATTTTGGAAGGAAAAAGAAGACTTTTTTGAAATGCTAGTAATTTAGGTTTTAGAGCAGAATCATATCTGTCTGCAAAGCCTCTGGACAGTAAACACAGAGATAGGAAGAGATAAGTTGGGTACCTAGAAATGTCTTATATATAATGAATAGCTGAAGTATAATGTGCTGAACCAATAGGTTTATAATCCTTTGGGTATATACCCAGTAATGGGATGATTGGGTCAAATAGTATTTCTAGTTCTAGATCCTTGAGGAATCGCCACATTGTTTTCCACAATGGTTGAACTAGTTTACAATCCCACCAACAGTGTAAAAGTGTTCCTATTTCTCCACATCCTCTCCAGCACCTGTTATTTCCTGATTTTTTAATGATTGCCATTCTAAATTGGTGTGAGATGGTGTCTCATTGTGGTTTTGATTTGCATTTCTCTGATGGCAGGTGATAATGAGCATTTTTACATGTGTCTGTTGGCTGTATGAATGTCTTCTTTTGAGAAATGTCTGTTCATATCCTTTGCCCACTTTTTGATAGGGTTGTTAGTTTTTTCTTGTAAATTTGTTTGAGTTCTTTACAGGTTCTGGATATCAGCCCTTTGTCAGATGAGTAGATTGCAAAAATTTTCTCCCATTCTGTAGGTTGCCTGTTCACTCTGATGGTAGTTTCTTTTGCTGTGCAGAAGCTCTTTAGTTTAATTAGATCCCATTTGTCAATTTTGGCTTTTGTTGCCGTTGCTTTTGTTGTTTTAGACATGAAGTCCTTGCCCATGCCTATGTCCTCAATGGTATTACCTAGGTTTTCTTCTAGGGTTTTTATGGTTTTAGGTCTAACATTTAAGTCTCTAATCCATCTTGATTTAATTTTCGTATAAGGAGTAAGGAAAGGATCCAGTTTCAACTTTCTACTTATGGCTAGCCAATTTTCCCAGCACCATTTATTAGATAGGAAATCTTCTCCCCATTTCTAGTTTTTGTCAGGTTCGTCAAAGATCAGATGGCTGTAGATGTGTGGTATTATTTCTGAGGACTCTGTTCTGTTCCATTGGTCTATATCTCTGTTTTGGTACCAGTACCATGCTGTTTTCGTTACTGTAGCCTTGTAGAATAGTTTGAAGTCAGGCAGCATGATGCATCCAGCTTTGTTCTTTTGACTTAGGATTGTCTTGGCAATGCGGGGTCTTTTGTGCTTCCATATGAACTTTAAAGCAGTTTTCTCCAATTCTGTGAAGAAAGTCTTTTGTAGCTTAATGGGGATGGCACTGAATCTCTAAATTACCTTGGGTAGTATGGCCATTTTCACAATATTGATTCTTCCTATCCATGAGCATGGTATGTTATTCCATTTGTTTGTGTCTTCTTTTATTTCACTGAGCAGTGGTTTGTAGTTCTCATTGAAGAGGTCCTTCGCATCCCTTGTAAGTTGTATTCCTAGGTATTTTATTCTCTTTGAAGCTATTGTGAATGGGAGTTCATTCATGGTTTGGCTCTCTGTTTGTCTGTTACTGGTGTATAAGAATGCTTGTGATTTTTGCACCCTGATTTTGTATCCTGAGACTTTGCTGAAGTTGCTTATCAGCTTAAGGAGATTTTGGGCTGAGACGATGGAGCTTTCTAAATATACAATCATGTCATCTGCACCCCAATAATGAGCTGTGAGATTGAGTCAGTATTAAAATAACTTCCCAACAACAACAGAAACTCCAGGACCAAATGGATTTACAGCTGAATCCAACCAATGTACAAAGAAGAAACAATGCCAATCCTTCTGCAACTATTATTAAAAAATGGAGGAGGAAATTATTCCTAACTAATTTTAGAAGGTTTGCATCACCCTAATACTAAACCCAGAAATAGACATAACAAAAAAAATAAAAGTAGAGATCAATATCGTTGATCAATGTAGATGCAAAAATTTCAGCAAAATACTAGCAAACTGAATCCATCAGCACATCAAAATGGTAATACACCATGAACAATCCAGTTTTATGCTAAAAATTCAAAGATGGTTCAACATACACAAATCAATATATGTTATCTATCAAATCAACATAATAAAGGAAAAAAATAATATCATCTCAAAAGAGATAGAGAAGGTCTTTAATAAAATTCAACATCTCTTCACAACAAAACACTTGACCACCTAAGCATAGAAGGAACATACATCAACATAATAAAAACCATATATGACAAACAAACAGCCCACATCTTATTGAGTGAGGAAAAGCTGAAAGCCTTTCCACTAACCCTGAAGCAAGAAAAAGATGCCCACTTTTGCCTCTCCTACTCCATATAGTACTGAAAATCCTAAGCTAGTGAGAAGAGAAAGAAATGGAAGACATTCAAATTGGAATTGAGGAAGTCAAATTATCCCTGTTTGCTAAATATATGATCTTATGTCTAAAATAACTTAAAGACTCCACCCAAAACCTCTTAGATTTGATAAATGACTTTTAAAAAGTTATAGGATACAAAATCAAACTACAAAAATCAGTAGCATTTCTTTTTTTTTTTTTTTTGCTTCTTCTTTTTTTTTTTTTTTTATTATACTTTAAGTTCTAGGGTACATGTGCATGACGTTTATATCATGTATAACTCCCCAGTGCAATCCCTCCCTCCTCCCTCCTCCCCATGATAGGCCCCAGTGTGTGATGTTCCCCTTCCCGAGTCCAAGTGATCTCATTGTTCAGTTCCCACCTATGAGTGAGAACATGCGGTGTTTGGTTTTCTCTTCTTGTGATAGTTTGCTAAGAATGATGGTTTCCAGCTGCATCCATGTCCCTACAAAGGATGCAAACTCATCCTTTTTATGGCTGCATAGTATTCCATGGTGTATATGTGCCACATTTTCTGAATCCAGTCTGTCACAGATGGACATTTGGGTTGATTCCAAGTCTTTGCTATTGTGAATAGTGCCGCAATAAACATACGTGTGCATGTGTCTTTGTAGTAGAGTAATTTATAATCCTTTGGGTATATACCCAGTAGTGGGATGGCTGGGTCATATGGTACATCTAGTTCTAGATCCTTGAGGAATCGCCATACTGTTTTCCATAATGGTTGAACTAGTTTACAATCCCACCAACAGTGTAAAAGTGCTCCTATTTCTCCACATCCTCTCCAACACCTGTTGTTTCCTGACTTCTTAATGATTGCCATTCTAACTGGTGTGAGATGGTATCTCATTGTGGTTTTGATTTGCATTTCTCTGATGGCGAGTGATGATGAGCATTTTTTCATGTGTCTGTTGGCTGTATGGATGTCTTCTTTTGAGAAATGTCTGTTCATATCCTTTCCCCACTTTTTGATGGGGTTGTTTGTTTTTTTCTTGTATATTTGTTTGAGTTCTTTGTAGATTCTGGATATTAGCCCTTTGTCAGATGAGTAGGTTGCAAAAATTTTCTCCCATTCTGTAGGTTGCCTGTTCACTCTGATGGTAGTTTCTTTTGCTGTGCAAAAGCTCTTTAGTTTAATTAGATCCCATGTGTCAATTTTTGCTTTTGCTGCCGTTGCTTTTGGTGTTTTAGACATGAAGTCCTTGCCCATGCCTATGTCCTGAATGGTACTACCTAGATTTTCTTCTAGGGTTTTTATGGTATTAGGTCTAACATTTAAGTCTCTAATCCATCTTGAATTAATTTTCGTATAAGGGGTAAGGAAAGGATCCAGTTTCAGCTTTCTACTTATGGCTAGCCAATTTTCCCAGCACCATTTATTAAATAGGGAATCCTTTCCCCATTTCTTGTTTCTCTCAGGTTTGTCAAAGATCAGATGGCTGTAGATGTGTGGTATTATTTCTGAGGACTCTGTTCTGTTCCATTGGTCTATATCTCTGTTGTGGTACCAGTACCATGCTGTTTTGGTTACTGTAGCCTTGTAGTATAGTTTGAAGTCAGGTAGCGTGACGCCTCCAGCTTTGTCCTTTTGACTTAGGATTGTCTTGGCAATGCGGGCTCTTTTTTGGTTCCATATGAACTTTAAAGCAGTTTTTTCCAATTCTGTGAAGAAAGTCATTGGTAGCTTGATGGGGATGGCATTGAATCTATAAATCACCTTGGGCAGTATGGCCATTTTCACGATATTGATTCTTCCTATCCATGAGCATGGTATGTTCTTCCATTTGTTTGTGTCCTCTTTGATTTCACTGAGCAGTGGTTTGTAGTTCTCCTTGAAGAGGTCCTTTACATCCCTTGTAAGCTGGATTCCTAGGTATTTTATTCTCTTTGAAGCAATTGTGAATGGAAGTTGATTCCTGATTTGGCTGTCTGCTTGTCTGTTACTGGTGTATAAGAATGCTTGGGATTTTTGCACATTAATTTTGTATCCTGAGACTTTGCTGAAGTTGCTTATCAGCTTAAGGAGATTTTGGGCTGAGACAATGGGGTTTTCTAAATATACCATCATGTCATCTGCAAACAGGGACAATTTGACTTCTTCTTTTCCTAACTGGATACCCTTGATTTCTTTCTCTTGCCTGATTGCCCTAGCCAGAACTTCCAACACTATGTTGAATAGGAGTGGTGAGAGAGGGCATCCCTGTCTTGTGCCAGTTTTCAAAGGGAATTTTTCCAGTTTTTGCCCATTCAGTATGATATTAGCTGTGGGTTTGTCATAAATAGCTCTTATTATTTTGAGGTACGTTCCATCAATACCGAATTTATTGAGCGTTTTTAGCATAAAGGGCTGTTGAATTTTGTCAAAAGCCTTTTCTGCATCTATTGAGATAATCATGTGGTTCTTGTCTTTGGTTCTGTTTATATGCTGGATTACGTTTATTGATTTGCGAATGTTGAACCAGGCTTGCATCCCAGGGATGAAGCCCACTTGATCATGGTGGATAAGCTTTTTGATGTGCTGCTGAATCCGGTTTGCCAGTATTTTATTGAGGATTTTTGCATCGATGTTCATCAGGGATATTGGTCTAAAATTCTCTTTTTTTGTTGTGTCTCTGCCAGGCTTTGGTATCAGGATGATGTTGGCCTCATAAAAAGAGTTAGGGAGGATTCCCTCTTTTTCTATTGATTGGAATAGTTTCAGAAGGAATGGTACCAGCTCCTCCTTGTACCTCTGGTAGAATTCAGCTGTGAATCCATCTGGTCCTGGACTTTTTTTGGTGGGTAGGCTATTAATTGTTGCCTCAATTTCAGAGCCTGCTATTGGTCTATTCAGGGATTCAACTTCTTCCTGGTTTAGTCTTGGGAGAGTGTAAGTGTCCAGGAAATTATCCATTTCTTCTAGATTTTCTAGTTGATTTGCGTAGAGGCATTTATAGTATTCTCTGATGGTAGTTTGTATTTCTGTGGGGTCGGTGGTGATATCCCCTTTATCATTTTTTATTGCGTCTATTTGATTCCTCTCTCTTTTCTTCTTTATTAGTCTAGCTAGCGGTCTGTCAATTTTGTTGATCTTTTCAAAAAACCAACTCCTGGATTCATTGATTTTTTGGAGGGTTTTTTGTGTCTCTATCTCCTTCAGTTCTGCTCTGATCTTAGTTATTTCTTGCCTTCTGCTAGCTTTTGAATGTGTTTGCTCTTGCCTCTCTAGTTCTTTTAATTGTGATGTTAGAGTGTCAATTTTAGATCTCTCCTGCTTTCTCTTGTGGGCATTTAGTGCTATAAATTTCCCTCTACACACTGCTTTAAATGTGTCCCAGAGATTCTGGTATGTTGTATCTTTGTTCTCATTGGTTTCAAAGAACATCTTTATTTCTGCTTTCATTTCGTTATGTACCCAGTAGTCATTCAGGAGCAGGTTGTTCAGTTTCCATGTAGTTGAGCGGTTTTGATTGAGTTTCTTAGTCCTGAGTTCTAGTTTGATTGCACTGTGGTCTGAGAGACAGTTTGTTATAATTTCTGTTCTTGTACATTTGCTGAGGAGTGCTTTACTTCCAATTATGTGGTCAATTTTGGAATAAGTGCGATGTGGTGCTGAGAAGAATGTATATTCTGTTGATTTGGGGTGGAGAGTTCTATAGATGTCTATTAGGTCCGCTTGGTGCAGAGATGAGTTCAATTCCTGGATATCCTTGTTAACTTTCTGTCTCGTTGATCTGTCTAATGTTGACAGTGGAGTGTTGAAGTCTCCCATTATTATTGTATGGGAGTCTAAGTCTCTTTGTAGGTCTCTAAGGACTTGCTTTATGAATCTGGGTGCTCCTGTATTGGGTGCATATATATTTAGGAGAGTTAGCTCTTCCTGTTGAATTGATCCCTTTACCATTATGTAATGGCCTTCTTTGTCTCTTTTGATCTTTGATGGTTTAAAGTCTGTTTTATCAGAGACTAGGATTGCAACCCCAGCTTTTTTTTTGTTCTCCACTTGCTTGGTTGATTTTCCTCCATCCTTTTATTTTGAGCCTATGTATATCTCTGCATGTGAGATGGGTCTCCTGAATACAGCAGACTGATGGGTCTTGACTCTTTATCCAGTTTGCCAGTCTGTGTCTTTTAATTGGAGCATTTAGTCCATTAACATTTAAGGTTAATATTGTTATGTGTGAACTTGATCCTGTCATTATGATATTAACTGGTTATTTTGCTCGTTAGTTGATGCAGTTTCTTCCTAGCCTCGATGGTCTTTACATTTTGGCATGTTTTTGCAATGGCTGGTACTGGTTGCTCCTTTCCATGTTTAGGGCTTCCTTCAGGGTCTCTTGTAAGGCAGGCCTGGTGGTGACAAAATCTTTAAGCATTTGCTTATCTGTAAAGGATTTTATTTCTTCTTCACTGATGAAACTTAGTTTGGCTGGATATGAAATTCTGGGTTGAAAATTCTTTTCTTTAAGAACGTTGAATATTGGCCCCCACTCTCTTCTGGCTTGTAGAGTTTCTGCCGAGAGGTCTGCTGTTATTCTGATGGGCTTCCCTTTGTGGGTAACCCGACCTTTCTCTCTGGCTGCCCTTAAGATTTTTTCCTTCATTTCCACTTTGGTGAATCTGGCAATTATGTGTCTTGGAGTTGCTCTTCTGGAGGAGTATCTTTGTGGCATTCTCTGTATTTCCTGAATATGAATGTTGGCCTGCCCTACTAGGTTGGGGAAGTTCTCCTGGATGATATCCTGAAGAGTGTTTTCCAACTTGGTTCCATTTTCCCCCTCACTTTCAGGCACCCCAATCAGACGTAGATTTGGTCTTTTTACATAATCCCCTACTTCTTGCAGGCTTTGTTCATTTCTTTTTCTTCTTTTTTCTTTTGGTTTCTCTTCTCGCTTCATTTCATTCATTTGATCCTCAATCGCTGATACTCTTTCTTCCAGTTGATGGAGTCGGTTACTGAAGCTTGTGCATTTGTCACGTGTTTCTCGTGTCATGGTTTTCATCTCTGTCATTTCGTTTATGATCTTCTCTGCATTAATTAGTCTAGCTGTCAATTCTTCCACTTTTTTTCAAGATTTTTAGTTTCTTTGCGCTGGGTACGTAATTCCTCCTTTAGCTCTGAGAGGTTTGATGGACTGAAGCCTTCTTCTCTCATCTCGTCAAAGTCATTCTCTGACCAGCTTTGATCCGTTGCTGGCAATGGGCTGCGCTCCTTTGTAGGGGGAGATGCGCTCTTATTTTTTGAATTTCCAGCTTTTCTGCCCTGCTTTTTCCCCATCTTTGTGGTTTTATCTGTCTCTGGTCTTTGATGATGGTGACGTACTGATGGGGTTTTGGTATAGGTGTCCTTCCTGTTTGATAGTTTTCCTTCTGACAGTCAGGATCCTCAGCTGTAGGTCTGTTGGAGATTGCTTGAGGTCCACTCCAGACCCTGTTTGCCTGGGTATCAGCAGCAGAGGTTGCCGAAGATAGAATATTGCTGAACAGCGAGTGTACCTGTCTGATTCTTCCTTTGGAAGTTTCCTCTCAGGGGTGACTCCACCCTGTGAGGTGTGGGGTATCAGACTGCCCCTAGTGGGGGATGTCTCCCAGCTAGGCTACTCAGGGGTCAGGGACCCACCTGAGCAGGCAGTCTGTCTGTTCTCAGATCTCAACCTCCGTGTTGGGAGATCCACTGCTCTCTTCAAAGCTGTCAGACAGAGTCGTTCACGTCTGCACCGGCCACCGCTCTTTCCCCTATTGGACTGCAGCTGTGCACTGTCCGCAGAGGTAGAGTCTACAGAGACAGGCAGGTGTCCTTGAGCTGCTGTGAGCTCCACCCAGTTCGAGCTTCCCAGCGGCTTTGTTTACCTACTTAAGCCTCAGCAATGGCGGGCGCCCCTCCCCCAGCCTCGCTGCTGCCTTGCGGATAGATTGCCGCAGACGGCTGTGTTAGCAGTGAGGGAGGCTCCGTGGGCATGGGACCCTCCCGGCCAGCTGTGGGATATATTCTCCTGGTGTGCCTGTGTCCTTAAAGCGCAGTATTGGGGTGGGAGTTACACGATTTTCCAGGTGTTGTGTGTCTCAGTTCCCCTGGCTAGGAAAAGGGATTCCCTTCCCCCTTGCGTTTCCAGGTGAGATGATGCCTCGCCCTGCTTCAGCTCATGCTGGTCAGGCTGCAGCAGCTGACCAGCACCGATTGTCCGGCACTCCCTTGAGAGATGACCCCAGTACCTCAGTTGAAAATGCAGAAATCACCGGTCTTCTGTGTAACTCACGCTGGGAGTTGGAGACTGAAGCTGTTCCTATTCGGCCATCTTGCTCCGCCCCCTCATCAGTAGCATTTCTATACACAAACAATGATCTAGTTGAAAAAGAAATCAAGAAGGCGATCTAATTTGCAGTATATACAAAAGTAAAATATCTAGAAAACTATTTAACAAAGGAAATAAAATATCTCTACAGGAAGACAGCAAAACACTGACAGAAAACTTGTAGATGACCCAAACAAATGAAAAAACATCTTATGCTCATGAATAGGAAGAATCAAGACTGTTAAAATAACCATATTGCTCAAAGAAATCTAGAGATTCAATGAAATTCTTATAAAAATACATATTTTTTCACAGAATTAGTAAAAATAATGCTAAAATTCATATGGAACAACAAAAGGTCCTAAACAGCAAAATAAAATCCTGAACAAAATAACAAAGCTGGAGGCATTGTATTACCTGACTTCAAATTATAGAGTACAAGGCCATAGTAAGAAAAACAGCATGGTACTGATGTAAAAGTAGACGCATAGACTGATGGAAAATAATGAAGAACCTAGAAGTAAAGTCACTTAGGTTCAGCCAAGTAAGCTTTGACAAAGCCAACACAAACATACATTTGGAGAGAGGACACCATCTTCAATAATTATTGCTGAGAAAATTGGACTCCATATGCAGTTAAGTGAAGCTGGACCCCTGTCTCTCACCATATACTAAAATAAACTCAAGATGGATTACAGATTTAAAGCTAAGGTGCAACATACAAAACTACTGGAAAAAAATCCTAGAAAAAGTCTTCTAGATATCGGTATGGACAAAGAATTTATGATGAAGACATTGAAAGTACAGACAACAAAAACAAAGACAAGTAAGAATTAGTTAAACTCAAAAGTTTCTACACAGAAAAAAAAAAAAAAGATAAATAGAATGAACACGCAACCTGTTAAGTGGAAGAAAAATTCATCTGACAGAGGACGAATATCCAGAATAATGATCAGTGAACAAAAGGAAAAAATGCTTAATATTACTAATCATCAGTGAAATGCAAATCAAAACCACAATGAGATATTGTCTTACCCCACTAAGAATGGCTATTACTAAAAAGAAAATAATAACAGGTGTTGGTGGGTATGCACAACAAAGGAAACTCTTATATATTGTTGGATGGAATGTAAATTAGTATACAGCCTCTAAGCAAAACAGTACAGAAATTTCTCAAAGAATTAAAAATAGGACTACAATTCAATCCAGCAATCCCACTACTGGGTATCTAAACAAATAGAAAAAAAAAAAATCAGTATTTCAATAAGATATCTGCACTTGTATGTTTTCAACAGCACTATTTACAACATCAAATATGTGGAATCAACTCAGGTGTTCAACACGAACAGATTAAAAAAATGGTATATATGCAAAATGAAATACTATTCAGCCATAAAAAAACCTGAAATCATGTCATTTGCAGTGATCTTAATATAACTGGAAGTTGTAAGTGGAATAAAACCAGGCACAGAAAGACAAATATTGCATTTTCACTCATATGTAGGAGCTTAAAAATGTGTTCACATGGACTTTAGAGAGCAGAATGATAGATAATGGAGACTCAGAAAGATGAAGAGTGACGGGGGAAGGATAATGAGTTATCAATTAATGGGTACAATGTACATTATTTGGATGATGAATACCCTATAGTCCTGACTTTGCCACTAAACAATCTACATATGTAAAAAAAAAAACCTGCACATAAATTCTGTAAATGTATACAAATAAAATAATAACAATAATAAAATATGCTTTGCATAATTAAAAAATGTTTTTAAGTTGGGTCAAGTAGGGTCAATCTTCTGGCTTTGCTCTTCAATAGTGGCTATTCTGGATTCGTGTTCTCACCACATAAGCTTTGTAATCAGGTTGTCAATATCTAGAAAAGAAGTTGCATGATATTGATTGTAATGGCATTGTGTCTATAGATTAGACAGCAACTGACAATAATGAGACTTCATGAACCTAGAATATCTGCATTTATTTAGATATTTTGGTTTCTTTCATCGAGTTTTGTTGCTTTCCTCTGTAATCTTCTTCATATTGTGACAGACTTATGCCTAGTTATGTCATATATTTTGCCACTGATATAAATGATACTTTGTTTTTAGTTTCAACTTACAATTGTTCATTGCTAGTATATGAGAAAGTAATTGACTGCTGCATAGTAACCTTGCATCCTGTAACCTTACTATAATTGCCTGTTAGTCTCAAGAGTTTTTGTTTTTCTTATTTCCTTTTGATTTTTTTGAGATTTTTTAATTTGGGGGTATTTTCTACATAGATAATCATGTGATCTGCAAACAACGACAGTTTTAGTTCTTCCTTCCCTATTGGTGTATCTTGTTTCTTTTTCTTTTTCTTATTGCATTAGTTAGGATTTCTAGTATGATGCTGAATAGGAGTAGTGAGAGGAAACATTTTACCTTGTTCTTGTTCATAGCGAGAAAGTTTCGTCTCTTACCATTAATAATAATATTAGTTATAAGATTTTTGTAGATGCTCTTTATCAAATTGAGAAGGTTTCTCTTCTATCTTTACTTTGCGAGAGAGAATTTATGATGTATTAGTGTTGGATTTTGTCAAAGACTTTTCTACAACTGTTATTTGATCATGTTGATTTATCTTCTTTAGCAAGATCATGTGATGGAGCACATTAGTTGATTTTAAAATGTTGAACCAGCCTTGCATACCTGGAATAAATCCTACTTGATTAGAAATATAATTATTTTATGTATTGCAGAATACAGTTTGTTAATATTTCGTTGAAATTTTTGGCATCTATTTTCATTAGGTATATTTGTCAGTAGTGTTCCTTTTTATTAATATCCTTGCCTAGTTTTGCTGTTAGGTTAATGCTGCTCTCATAGAATGAGTTAGAAATATTTCTTTCTGCTACTATTTTCTGGAAGAGATTAAAGAGAATTGGTATAATTTTTTCCTTTAATGTTTGGATGAATTCAGGAGTGAACATAATTAAGCCTTGTACTTTCTTTTTTGGAAGTTATTAATTATTGATTCAATTAAGTTAGTAAATAAAGACTTAATCGGGGGGGCGGAGCAAGATGGATGAATAGGAACAGCTCCAGTCTCCAACTCCCAGCGCGAGTGACACAGAAGACCGGTGATTTCTGCATTTTCAACTGAGGTACTGGGGTCATCTCACTAGGGAGTGCCGGACAATCGGTGCTGGTCAGCTGCTGCAGCCTGACCAGCGTGAGCTGAAGCAGGGCGAGGCATCGCCTCACCTGGAAGCGCAAGGGGGAAGGAAATCCGTTTTCCTAGCCAGGGGAACTGAGACACACAACACCTGGAAAATCGGGTAACTCCCACCCCAATACTGCGCTTTAAGGACACAGGCACACCAGGAGAATATATCCCACACCTGACCGGGAGGGTCCCATGCCCACGGAGACTCCCTCACTGCTAACACAGCAGTCTGCGGGGATCGATCCGCAAGGCAGCAGCGAGGCTGGGGGAGGGGCGCCCGCCATTGCCCAGGCTTAAGTAGGTAAACAAAGCAGCTGGGAAGCTCGAACTGGGTGGAGCTCACAGCAGCTCAAGGAAACCTGCCTGTCTCTGTAGACTCCACCTCTGGGGACAGCCCACAGCTGAGGTCCAATAGGGAAAGCAGCGGGGGCCAGTGCAGAGGCAAACGACTCTGTCTGACAGCTTTGGGGAGAGCCGTGGATCTCCCAACGCGGAGGTTGAGATCCGAGAACGGACAGACTGCCTGCTCAGGTGGGTCCCTGACCCCTGAGTAGCCTAGCTGGGAGACATCCCCCACTAGGGGCAGTCTGATACCCCACACCTCACAGGGTGGAGTCATCCCTGAGAGGAAACTTCCAAAGGAAGAATCAGACAGGTACACTCGCTGCTCAGCAATATTCTATCTTCGGCAACCTCTGCTGCTGATACCCAGGCAAACAGGGTCTGGAGTGGACCTCAAGCAATCTCCAACAGACCAGCAGACAGTCCTTCTGACTGTCAGACAGAAAACTATCAAACAGGAAGGACACCTCTACCAAAACCCCATCAGTACGTCACCATCATCAAAGACCAGAGACAGATAAAACCACAAAGATGGGGAAGAAGCAGGGCAGAAAAGCTGGAAATTCAAAAAATAAGAGCGCATCTCCCCCTGCAAAGGAGCGCAGCCCATCGACAGCAACGGATCAAAGCTGGTCAGAGAATGACTTTGACGAGATGAGAGAAGTAGGCTTCAGCCCATCAAACTTCTCAGAGCTAAAGGAGGAATTACGTACCCAGCGCAAAGAAACTAAAAATCTTGAAAAAAGAGTGGAAGAATTGACAGCTAGACTAATTAATGCAGAGAAGATCATAAACGAAATGACAGAGATGAAAACCATGACACGAGAAATACGTGACAAATGCACAAGCTTCAGTAACCGACTCGATCAACTGGAAGAAAGAGTATCAGCGATTGAGGATCAAATGAATGAAATGAAGCGAGAAGAGAAACCAAAAGAAAAAAGAAGAAAAAGAAATGAACAAAGCCTGCAAGAAGTATGGGATTATGTAAAAAGACCAAGTCTACGTCTGATTGGGGTGCCTGAAAGTGAGGGGGAAAATGGAACCAAGTTGGAAAACACTCTTCAGGATATCATCCAGGAGAACTTCCCCAACCTAGTAGGGCAGGCCAACATTCAAATTCAGGAAATACAGAGAACGCCACAAAGATACTCCTCCAGAAGAGCAACTCCAAGACACATAATTGCCAGATTCACCAAAGTGGAAATGAAGGAAAAAATCTTAAGGGCAGCCAGAGAGAAAGGTCGGGTTACCCACAAAGGGAAGCCCATCAGACTAACAGCAGGTCTCTCGGCAGAAACTCTACAAGCCAGAAGAGAGTGGGGGCCAATATTCAACGTTCTTAAAGAAAAGAATTTTCAACCCAGAATTTCATATCCAGCCAAACTAAGCTTCATCAGTGAAGGAGAAATAAAATCCTTTACAGATAAGCAAATGCTTAGAGATTTTGTCACCACCAGGCCTGCCTTACAAGAGACCCTGAAGGAAGCCCTAAACATGGAAAGGAACAAGCGGTACCAGCCATTGCAAAAACATGCCAAAATGTAAAGACCATCGAGGCTAGGAAGAAACTGCATCAACTAACGAGCAAAATAACCAGTTAATATCATAATGACAGGATCAAGTTCACACATAACAATATTAACCTTAAATGTCAATGGACTAAATGCTCCAATTAAAAGACACAGACTGGCAAACTGGATCAAGAGTCAAGACCCATCAGTCTGCTGTATTCAGGAGACCCATCTCACATGCAGAGACATACATAGGCTCAAAATAAAGGATGGAGGAAGATCTACCAAGCAAATGGAGAACAAAAAAAAGCAGGGGTTGCAATCCTAGTCTCTGATAAAACAGACTTTAAACCATCAAAGATCAAAAGAGACAAAGAAGGCCATTACATAATGCTAAAGGGATCAATTCAACAGGAAGAGCTAACTCTCCTAAATATCTATGCACCCAATACAGGAGCACCCAGATTCATAAAGCAAGTCCTTAGAGACCTACAAAGAGACTTAGACTCCCATACAATAATAATGGGAGATTTCAACACTCCACTGTCAACATTAGACAGATCAACGAGACAGAAAGTTAACAAGGATATCCAGGAATTGAACTCATCTCTGCACCAAGTGGACCTAATAGACATCTATAGAACTCTCCACCCCAAATCAACAGAATATACATTCTTCTCAGCACCACATCGCACTTATTCCAAAATTGACCACATAATTGGAAGTAAAGCACTCCTCAGCAAATGTACAAGAACAGAAATTATAACAAACTGTCTCTCAGACCACAGTGCAATCAAACTAGAACTCAGGACTAAGAAACTCAATCAAAACCACTCAACTACATGGAAACTGAACAACCTGCTCCTGAATGCCTACTGGGTACATAACGAAATGAAAGCAGAAATAAAGATGTTCTTTGAAACCAATGAGAACAAAGATACAACATACCAGAATCTCTGGGACACATTTAAAGCAGTGTGTAGAGGGAATTTATAGCACTAAATGCCCACAAGAGAAAGCAGGAGAGATCTAAAATTGACACTCTAACATCACAATTAAAAGAACTAGAGAGGCAAGAGCAAACACATTCAAAAGCTAGCAGAAGGCAAGAAATAACTAAGATCAGAGCAGAACTGAAGGAGATAGAGTCACAAAAAACCCTCCAAAAAATCAATGAATCCAGGAGTTGGTTTTTTGAAAAGATCAACAAAATTGACAGACCGCTAGCAAGACTAATAAAGAAGAAAAGAGAGAGGAATCAAATAGACGCAATAAAAAATGATAAAGGGGATATCACCACCGACCCCACAGAAATACAAACAACCATCAGAGAATACTATAAATGCCTCTACGCAAATCGACTAGAAAATCTAGAAGAAATGGATAATTTCCTGGACACTTACACTCTCCCAAGACTGAACCAGGAAGAAGTTGAATCCCTGAATAGACCAATAACAGGCTCTGAAATTGAGGCAACAATTAATAGCCTACCCACGAAAAAAAGTCCAGGACCAGATGGATTCACAGGTGAATTCTACAAGAGGTACAAGGAGGAGCTGGTACCATTCCTTCTGAAACTATTCCAATCAATAGAAAAAGAGGGAATCCTCCCTAACTCATTTTATGAGGCCAACATCATCCTGATACCAAAGCCTGGCAGAGACACAACAAAAAAAGAGAATTTTAGACCAATATCCTGATGAACATCGATGCAAATATTCTCAATAAAATGCTGGCAAACCGGATTCAGCAGCACATCAAAAAGCTTATCCACCATGATCAAGTGGGCTTCATCCCTGGGATGCAAGGCTGGTTCAACATTCGCAAATCAATAAACGTAATCCAGCATATAAACAGAACCAAAGACAAGAACCACATGATTATCTCAATAGATGCAGAAAAGGCTTTTGACAAAATTCAACAGCCCTTCATGCTAAAAACGCTCAATAAATTCGGTATTGATGGAACGTACCTCAAAATAATAAGAGCTATTTACGACAAACCCACAGCTAATATCATACTGAATGGGCAAAAACTGGAAAAATTCCCTTTGAAAACTGGCACAAGACAGGGATGCCCTCTCTCACCACTGCTATTCAACATAGTGTTGGAAGTTCTGGCGAGGGCAATCAGGCAAGAGAAAGAAATCAAGGGTATCCAGTTAGGAAAAGAAGAAGTCAAATTGTCCCTGTTTGCAGATGACATGATTGTATATTTAGAAAACCCCATCGTCTCAGCCCAAAATCTCCTTAAGCTGATAAGCAACTTCAGCAAAGTCTCAGGATACAAAATTAATGTGCAAAAATCACAAGCATTCTTATACACCAGTAACAGACAAGCAGACAGCCAAATCAGGAATCAACTTCCATTCACAATTGCTTCAAAGAGAATAAAATACCTAGGAATCCAGCTTAGAAGAGATGTAAAGGACCTCTTCAAGGAGAACTACAAACCACTGCTCAGTGAAATCAAAGAGGACACAAACAAATGGAAGAACATACCATGCTCATGGATAGGAAGAATCAATATCGTGAAAATGGCCATACTGCCCAAGGTTATTTATAGATTCAATGCCATCCCCATCAAGCTACCAATGACTTTCTTCACAGAATTGGAAAAAACTGCTTTAAAGTTCATATGGAACCAAAAAGAGCCCGCATTGCCAAGACAATCCTAAGTCAAAAGGACAAAGCTGGAGGCGTCACGCTACCTGACTTCAAACTATACTACAAGGCTACAGTAACCAAAACAGCATGGTACTGGTACCACAACAGAGAAATAGACCAATGGAACAGAACAGAGTCCTCAGAAATAATACCACACATCTACAGCCATCTGATCTTTGACAAACCTGACAAAAACAGAAATGGGGAAAGGATTCCCTATTTAATAAATGGTGCTGGGAAAATTGGCTAGCCATAAGTAGAAAGCTGAAACTGGATCCTTTCCTTACACCTTATACGAAAATTAATTCAAGATGGATTAGAGACTTAAATGTTAGACCTAATACCATAAAAACCCTAGAAAAAAATCTAGGTAGTACCATTCAGGACATAGGCGTGGGCAAGGACTTCATGTCTAAAACAACAAAAGCAACGGCAGCAAAAGCAAAAATTGACACATGGGATCTAATTAAACTAAAGAGCTTTTGCACAGCAAAAGAAACTACCATCAGAGTGAACAGTGAACCTACAGAATGGGAGAAAATTTTTGCAACCTACTCATCTGACAAAGGGCTAATATCCAGAATCTACAAAGAACTCAAACAGATATACAAGAAAAAAACAAACAACCCCATCAAAAAGTGGGGAAAGGATATGAACAGACATTTCTCAAAAGAAGACATCCATACAGCCAACAGACACATGAAAAAATGCTCGTCATCACTCGCCATCAGAGAAATGCAAATCCAAACCACAATGAGATACCATCTCACACCAGTTAGAATGGCAATCATTAAGAAGTCAGGAAACAATAGATGTTGGAGAGGATGTGGAGAAATAGGAACACTTTTACACTGTTGGTGGGATTGTAAACTAGTTCAACCGTTATGGAAAACAGTATGGCGATTCCTCAAGGATCTAGAACTAGATGTACCGTACGACCCAGCCATCCCACTACTGGGTATATACCCAAAGGATTATAAATTACTCTACTACAAAGACACATGCACACGTATGTTTATTGCGGCACTATTCACAATAGCAAAGACTTGGAATCAACCCAAATGTCCATCTGTGACAGACTGGATTAAGAAAATGTGGCATATATACACCATGGAATACTATGCAGCCATCAAAAAGCA
Organism: Trachypithecus francoisi; assembly: GCF_009764315.1. Classification (NCBI taxonomy): domain Eukaryota; kingdom Metazoa; phylum Chordata; class Mammalia; order Primates; family Cercopithecidae; genus Trachypithecus; species Trachypithecus francoisi. The sequence goes on along the minus strand of NW_022680605.1, from coordinate 83,509 downwards.
TGAGTTTGCATCCTTTGTAGGGACATGGATGCAGCTGGAAACCATCATTCTTAGCAAACTATCACAAGAAGAGAAAACCAAACACCACATGTTCTCACTCATAGGTGGGAACTGAACAATGAGATCACTTGGACTCGGGAAGGGGAACATCACACACTGGGGCCTATCATGGGGAGGGGGGAGGAGGGAGGGATAAAAAAAAAAAAAAAAAAGAAAAACAAAAGTTTCACTATGTAGATCCTAACTGTTGAAAGAAGACAGGTAGGAGGGAAAAGTCAGATACTCTGGATGTTTAATATAATCATTTATACTCTCAATAAAATATTTTTAGAATTAAAAAAAAAAAAGAAAATGCATGTTAAAAAAAAAAAAAAAAGAAAAGACTTAATCAGATTACTATTTCCTCTTTCCTGAGTTTTGGAAGATTGTGTCTTTAAGAAATTAATTTATTTCATCGAAATTACCATGTTTGTGGGCAGAGAGTTGCCTGTAATATATCTTTATTATCCTTTTAATGTCTAAGGTATCAGTAGTGATGGTCCCTGTTTTAATTTTGACATTATTAAAATGTGTCTTCTCTCTTTTTTCTCTTAGTGAAACTGGTTAGAGTTTTGTTAAATTTATCTTCATAGAACAAGATTTTGGTATCATACATACAGTTGGACCTTGTTTTTTATCCACTCTGATAGTTTGTGTCTTTTAGTTGGTGTATTTAGTTATGTTTAAAGTGATTTTGATATAGTGGGATTATATCTACCGCATATTTGTTGCTGTTTTCTACTCATTGCCCTTGTTCTTTTTTCTGTTTCTGTCATCAATTCTTGTTATGCCTCCTGTGGTTTTAAATGAGCATTTTATATAATTTAATTTCCTCTTCTTAACACATTATATTTCAATACTTACTTTAGGAATTTCCCTATAGTTTGCAGTTTGTATTTGTAATTAATTCAAGTTCACTTTCTAATAAGACTACACTGCTTCATGAGTACTGCATCTACCTGTAACAAAGTGTTCCTAATTCCTCCCTCCAGTTACTTATATCATTACTACCATTCATTTCACCTATCCATAAGGTACAATTACCAAATATATTGTTGTCATTATTATTTTGAACAAACTACTGTCAGAATAATTAAAAAAAGAAAAATAAAAGTTTTATGTTGCCATCAATTACTCCTTCTCTAATGTTGTTCTTTTCCTTATGTGGGTCAGTATTTGACTTTTATCATTTTCTTCTTTCTGAGGAAATTCTTTTTTTTATTATTATTATACTTTAAGTTCTAGGGTACATGTGCACAACATGCAGGTTTGTTACATATGTATACATGTGCCATGTAGGTGTGCTGCACCCATTAACTCGTCATTTAGCATTAGGAGATATACATTTCTGAGGAAATTCTTTTAACATTTCTTGCAAGGCAGGAACTAAAGACAAATTTTCTCAACGTTCTGTGAGTGACAGTCTTCATTTCTCCTTCAGTTAAAAAGGATGTTTTCTGGATACAGAAAGAAAATGAGTGAGGGCCGGGCGCGGTGGCTCAAGCCTGTAATCCCAGCACTTTGGGAGGCCGAGACGGGCGGATCACGAGGTCAGGAGATCCAGACCATCCTGGCTAACACTGTGAAACGCCGTCTCTACTAAAAAATACAAAAAACTAGCCGGGCGAGGTGGCAGGCGCCTGTAGTCCCAGCTACTCGGGAGGCTGAGGCAGGAGAATGGCGTGAACCCGGGAGGCAGAGCTTGCAGTGAGCTGAGATCTGGCCACTGCACTCCAGTCCAGGCGACAGAGCGAGACTCCGTCTCAAAAAAAAAAAAAAAGAAAATGAGTGAGAATGTTTTCCAACATTTTAAATATTTTGCTTCACTCTCTTCTTATTTGGATGAACTTTTAAGAGATGTTTGATGTAATTTTTATTCTCATTCCTAGATAGCTAGGATGTTTTCTTCCCTCAGCTTCTTTCAAGACTTTTGCTTAGTCTTTATTTTCTTCATTTAAATATGATGTGCCTAGGTGTAGACTTTTGGGTACCTAACCTACTTGGTGTTCTTTGAGGTCCTTGAATCTGTGGTTTGCTGTCTGTTCTTAATTTTGGGAAATTCTCAGTCATTACTGCTTCAAATATTACTTCTCCAGAACATTTTGTTTTTACATAAGCTTTTTCATTGAAATATAATATACATAGAAAAAGATGCACATATTCTAAATGCACAGCTCAATGCGTTAACATAAAGTGAACATATTTATATAACCTACAAACAAGGCATAAAAAAGAATTTTGTTACTAAGGCATTCTCATTCTTTCTACTGCCACACCCTCTCATAAAGTATCCAGTATCATCCCACAGGTTAGTTTTTAAAAATTTTGTTGTATTATATAGAGTATACATGCTCATATTTCTTACATGGGTATGTTGTGTACTGGTGGGGACTGGGCTTCTAGTATACCCATTACCCAAATGAGGAACATGACATCCAATAGGTAATTCACCAACCCTTGCCCCGCAATCCATCCTCCACACTTTTGGAGTCCCCAGTGTCTATGATTTTCATCTTTATGTCCACATGTACCCATTGTTTAGCTCCCACTTATAAGTGAGACCATGTGATATTTGATTTTCTGTTTCTGAGTTAGTTCACATAACATAATGGCCTCCAACTACTTCCAGGTTGCTGCAAAAAACGTAATTTCATTTATGACTATGTGGTACTCCATGGTGTAAATATACCACATTTTCTTTATCTGAACAACCATTGATGGACATTTAGAGTGGGTCCCTGACTTTGCTATTGTGAATAGTGTTGCAAGAACATGAATGAAGGTGTGTTTTTATATAAGTATTTATTTTCTTTTGGGTATATACCCAGTAGTGAGATTGCTGGATTGAATAGTAGTTCTATTTTTAGTTCTTTGAGAAATTTCTATATTATTTTCCACTGAGGTTGAAATAATTTATATTCCCACCAACAATGTGTAAGTGTTCCCTTTTCTCCACATCCACACTAACATTTGTTGTATTTTGATTTTTTAAAAATTGTGCTTTATGTTCTAAGTTACATGTGCAGAACGTGCAGTTGTGTTACATAGATATACACATGCCCTGGTGGTTTGCTGTATCCATCAACCCATCATCTACATTAGGAGAATGTTCTCATTCTCACCCTGTGAGATGCCAGCTCCTCCTTTTGCCCTCTGCCATGATTGAAAGCTTCTTGAGGCCTCCCCAGAAGCCAAGCAGATGCTGGTGCCATGCTTCCTGGACAGCCTGCAGAACTGTGAGCCAAGCAAACCTCTTTTCTTTATAAATTCCCAGTCCCTTCCTCCCTCCCTCCCTCCCTCCCTCCCTCCCTCCCTCCCTCCCTCCCTCCCTCCCTCCTTCCTTCCTTCCTTTCTCTTTTTCTTTCTTTCTTTCTTTCTTTCTCTTTCTTTCTTCTTTCTTTCTTTCTTTCTTTCTTCTTTCTTTCTTTCTTTCTTTCTTTCTTTCTTTTTCTTTTCTTTTTTTTTTTTAACAAGGTCTTACTTCGTCACTCAGGCTGGAGTGTAGTGGTGCGATCTTGGCTCACTGCAACCGCTGCTGCCAGGGTCCCAGTGATTCTCATGCCTCAGGCTCCCAAGGAGCTGGAATCACAGGCATGTGCCACCATGCCTGGCTAATTTTTTGTATTTTAGTATACATGGGGTCTTGCAATTTTGCCCAGGCTGGTCTTGAACTCTTGGACTCAAGCAATCCACCTGCCTTGGCCTCCCAAAGTGCTGAGATTACAAATGTGAGGCACCTCACATGACCTCAGCTATTTCTTTATTTTTCCAATATTAAAAAAAAAGTTTTAATTGACACATAATTGTACATATTTATGGGATACAATTTGATGTTTCAATACACATATATGTTATACAATGATCAAATTAGGGCAGCTAGCATTTCCATCATCTCATGTATTTATGTTTTTTTTTGTGTGGTGAGAACATTCACAAGCCTCTCTTCTAAATATTTTGTATTATACAATACATTATTGTTAAGCATAGTCACCCTGTTGTGCAACAGAACACTAGAACTTATTCCTTCTATCTAATTGCAACTTTGTACCTGTTGACCTACCTCTCCCCATCTTTCTTTTCTCCCTCCCCTCCCCACTCAGTCTCTGGTAATTACTGTTCCACTTCCTGCTTCTACAATATCAACTTTCCTATTTGTTTTTCTGTGTTTGACTTTTTCACATAAAATTATATCCTCCAGGTTCATCCATGTTGTCCAAATGACAGGGTTTCATTTTCTTTTATGGCTGAAAAGTATTTCATTGTGTATATTTACCACATTTTCTTTATATGTTTATCCATTGTTGGACACTAATTTGATTCCGTATCTTAGTTATTGTAAATAGTGCTGCAATAAACATGGGAGTGCAGATACGTTTTCAACACGGCACATATACACCATGGAATACTATGCAGCCATAAAAAAGGATGAGTTCGTGTCCTTTGTAGGGACATGGATGCAGCTGGAAACCATCATTCTCAGCAAACTATCGCAAGAACAGAAAACCAAACACTGCATGTTCTCACTCATAGGTGGGAACTGAGCAATGAGATCACTTGGACTCTGGAAGGGGAACATCACACACCTGGGCCTGTTATGGGGGCGGGGAGAGGGGGGAGGGATTGCATTGGGAGTTATACCTGGTGTAAATGATGAGTTGATGGGTGCTGACGAGTTGATGGGTGCAGCACACTAACATGGCACAAGTATACATATGTAACAAACCTGCACATTGTGCACATGTACCCTAGAACTTAAAGTATAATAATGAAAAAAAAAAAAAAAGAAAACTATTGGCAAGGATGTGGAGAAAAGGGAACACTTACATGTGGTTTTTAGGATTGTAAATTAGTACAGCAATTATGAAACAGAGTAGGAAATTTCCTCAAAATATTAAAAACAAAACTACCCTATTATCCAGCAATCCCCCTACTAGGGATATATTCAGCTATTTCTTTATAGCAATGCAAGCAATGCCTACTACAGGTGGTTCCTAATGTTGGATCCACATACAGATAGGAAACCTGAGACTCTGTGGTGGTCAAACAGTCTGCAGTTTCTACAGTGTCATTACAAACCTTGATCTGGCTAACACCAAGATCTGTGACACAGTTCTGCTGAGGACTCTGACAGCTACTTTGCTGAAAATGTTTGTGGCTCTGGACCAGGCTCAGAATCAGCACAACCTCATCTGTCATTTGTAGTGTAAGACGGGTCTGAGCCTCAGCCCCAGGACTTGTTGCCTAAATTCTTGAGACCTCAGCTGTGCTTTCTTCTCCCACACCTTCCCACATGCCAACCCTGGGGATATGCTTGACTCTGTTTCAGCCCCCTGTGACCAGTGAGCAGAGCTACTTCTGTACTTTGTCCTCAAGCAGCAAAGTCCCACACTCAAGCTTTTGGGGAAGATGCCAATGATGACATTAGCAGGTGAAGCCCAAAGACAGCATTCTGGCAAGGAGGCGATATTGGGGTAGAGTCATTTTTCTTATGAAGCATTTGAGGGCCCCCGTGGCCATCAGGTTTCCTGGTGAGTTGGAACAGAGGCAAGGAGTCACAAGTGTAAGTCTTCCTCTTTAGTGAGACTCTACAGTAGATGCTTGTAATCCCAGCTGAGGCAGGAGGGTTGCTTGAACCCAGGAGGCAGAAGTTGCAGTGAGCCAAGATCTCGCCACTGCATTCCAGCCTGGGAGACAGAGCAAGATTCTGTCTCAAAAAAAAAAAGAAGAAGAAGAAAAGATGAGCCTGGAATATGGTGAGGAATTGCTTAAGAACTGAGGGGAACATGACAAAAGGACTCAGAATCCAGTCATTAGAAGGTAATTTGAGCACCAAAGTAAGTAATGTTATAATGGATTATAACCCATTGAACACAACTGAATTCATGATTAGTTTATTTATATCATTATTCCATAATATCCATAACGCTATAAATAAATACATGAATACATTACAAACTTGATAGGGAATATCTAGTTATATAGTATATTTACACAGTAGCAAAGAATCGACCCACAAGTAGATATAGCATCAATGAATCTACCCACAAAGTGTTTCTTAATTACAAATGCAGGAAGAATGACATTATGGTGGAGGACACAACCAGACACTGTCATCAAAAATCAAAGTAAACATCACCCATAATGGACAGATTGAAATTATTTGTCACCAGATACGATGCAATAAGAAGTCAAAGCATCTTCTGTGATATTCCTGCCAAAGCTGCATAACCAGAATCTGATTATGAGAAAACCTCAGATAATCCCACATTGGGAGACATTTTAAAACCTGCCAACCTATGCTTTTCAAAAGTGACAAGGTCAAGGAGGTTAAGGAAAGACTGAGGAACTGTGTGAGGCTGTGGTTGACTAAGGAGACATGACAACTAGTTGCAAAATGTGATTCGGGATACTAAACGGGATTCTGAAATGAATATAATGAATATCATTGGGATTTATTGAGAAAACAGTAATGGAAATGAGGATTAGATGGCCCTAGCGCATCAATATTAATTTCCTGAATTTGAAGGTTTTATTTTGGTTATATGGTCAAATTGCCTTGCTTATAAGAGCTATATACTAAAATACTTCAGGTTTGGAACTTTAGGTCAGAAATTGCTCTCAAATGTTCAAAATAGAGAAAGTATTCTGTACTTTCAACTTTTTGTTCCATTTATAGTTATTAAAATTACATAAATATATATGCATTTGTATATATATGTGTATATATAGATATGCATATATAGAGATATGCATATACATAGATAAATGATATATATAAAGTCAACAATGGACTCATATCTAAACTATGCAAGCCCTTCACAAAAGATTTGATATTGCCAAATCACTTGGCATCATGAAGCTTCACAGAAATGCAAATTAAAACTATAGTAAGATATTATTACACACACATCAAAACAGTTAAAATGAAAAAAACATATACTAAGGGTTGGCAAGAAAGAGAAGCAGTTGGCACTCTCAATAAAATTGTAAATTTATTAAACCATTTGGATAATTCTTTGGCAGTCATTAATAAAACTGAACACATGCACATCCAGCAAGTATGCTCATAATTATATCAACAGAAATCCTTATACTGGGATAACAATATATTAGAGTAATAACAGCACTATTCACAATAACCACAAACTAGAATCAACTCAAAAGTCCGTAACAACACAATGAAAAGATAAATTTTGAAATTGTTATGAAATGAAACACTCTAAAGTAACCCTAACTTACATACTGCTATTTGTGATAACATGAATGAATCTCACAAGCAAAATAAAGTGAAAATACTAGATACTTGGCCGGGCAGAGTGGCTCACACCTGTAATCCCAGCACTTTGGGAGGCCGAGGAGGGTGGATCACCTGACATCGGGAGTTCGAGACCGGCCTGACCAACATGGAGAAACCCCATCTGTACAAAAAATATAAAATTAGCCGGGCATGGTGGCGCATGCCTGTAATCCCAGCTACTTGGGAGGTTGAGGTAGGAGAATCGCTTGAACCCGAGAGGTGGAGGTTGCAGTGAGCTGAGATTGCACCATTGCACTCCAGCCTGGGCAACAAGAGTGAGACTCCATCTCAAAACAGCAACAACAACAACAACAACAACAACAAAAAACCCAGAAAAATAAAATACTAGATACTAAAAACTACATGATATGATTTCATTAATATTAAGTTCACAAACAGGCAACACTAACCTATGGCATAATACTGGAGTTATATAGTGAGAGAGGAAGGTAGGAGGAGACATAAAAGGGCTTCTGGGGTCCTGGCAGAATTATTTTTCTTGACCTGTGTGTTGATTACACAGATATATTCAGTTCATGATAGTTCATTGAGCTATATACATTTAGGATGTTTCTAACATTCTATTTGTATATTACACTCCATTGCAAAGGTTTATTTAGAAAGAAGTTGTTTGTATTCACAATTCCACTCAAGCTGAGGTTTGCATTACTCTGTCACTGTGGAGGGCTTCAGCCAGATGCCCTCCTGACCATCCATTTGGGCAATGATAGGAAATCTCTGCAATGTGAGAAGCACTGAACTGGGAATTAAAACCTGGATTCAAAAACGAAGATTATGTACTGATGCACTGGAGACACTTCACCCCACTTACTCACCAATTCCTCATTTCTAGTAATACAGTAGGGATTAGGCTAGTGGATCTCTGAGACCCCTTCTGTCTCTAATTATCTACATTTCTTTCATTCTTTGAAAGGACCAGGCAGAAGTCTCAGCAGAAAGGAGGAACAGAGACCCATTTTTCAAGAAATAAAATGATTGTTTTAAAGAAAGCCATTGAGATCATTTTATCTAAAACAAGGTAGTGCACTTCTTTTAGAGTTCAGAGCTACGTGAGCCAAGAGGTAAAATAACTGTTTCTCTTTGTCTCAGATAAATTATTCATCAAAACCTCGACTGACTCAAATTCTAAAGGTTACAAAACCACACCCTAATTGTAATCAACGTGTGTTGCAACTGTTGAGTTGGTTAATATGTATCGGAAAGTCACTGATTATCCTGAGTAATGAAATACTGCCTCAGAGTACATGGTAAGTAAATGTTGGTGTCTCTGGTGGACTGAATTTCTTGTTTGGAGGGAATGATGTAAGAGTTAGGAGATAGGGTTCCAGCCTCGGCCCTGTCATCTTCAGTCTCTGTGTCCTTGAACAAAATACTGAATCTCTAAGGCCCAGCTTCCTTATCTCTAAAGTGGGAATAATTTTACCATAGGCAAGGGTAATTGAGAGAATCAAAAGAGTTATGATGGGTATAAAAACTCTCTGTGAATTGTCAGAATCCCTGTAAACATGTTTGATAAATCATTGTTGATATGGGATCTTGACAAAGCTTGAATTTTCCTTATTGCAGTTAGAAATAACTGCACGAATCCAGTATTATTTCCAATAGCCAAGATATGGAAATGACCTAAGTGTTCATGGACAAATAAATGGATGAAGAAATTGTAGTGCATATTTATATACTCAGTGGAATATTTTTTAAACTTAAAAAGGAGATATTGCCTTTTGCATCAACATGGAATGAACCTGGAGGATATTATGCTAAGTGATATGAGCTAGATACAGAGGAAAAAAGACTGCATGATTTCACTTATATGAAAAATCTTTAAAAAGTCAAATACATAGAAACAGAGAGTAGAATGGTGGTTACCAAAAGTGGGAGGGGGAGAAAATGGAAAAAAGTGCATCAAAGAGCCCAAATTTGTGGTTAGATAGGATGAATAACTCTAAAGATCTAATAGACAGCAAGAGCACTATAGTTAATACACTATCCTGAAAATCTGCTAAAAGAGTAGATTTTAGGTGCTTATACCACAAAAAAGAAGGTAATTGTAGAACTGACGAATATGTAAACTTGTTTAACTGTAGTAATCATTCCACTGTTTATGTCTACCAATGTTGTATACCTTAAATACATACAATAGAAATAAATAACTGTGCTAGTCATTTAGAATGCCACAATGATATCTTTACAGAATATGCCTTTGTACAAGCATTGCCATTAATGATCCAGAAATGTGTGTATCATTTTAGTGATATATAGAGCCTCATGACCACTAAATGTCATCTTCTGTTCAGGTCTGCACAACTGTGTTTGTTCTGTGCTGTGGGTCTGTTTAATGATTTCCCTACCTCCCATTCACCACTGAAGCACATGCCTGTTGTTCTGCCTATAGTTCCCCTTCCTTGCTGTGGAATATTTCATTCCATTATTTCTGACATAGACCAAAAAAACAATAGAAACAGTTGTGTCTGGAGGCGAGCGGGAGGTGGAGAAGCCATAGTTTCTGAGCTCTTACCCACTTAATTCTCTGAGATTGGCTCTTTCCTCAGTTACACTGAGTAAGTTTCAGCTCTTCAGTAACAGAGAGGGGAGAAACCCTAGCTTTTATTTCTTCTGTTGAGAATGTACAGCCCTGTTATTTTGTGAACAGTGTGGTGTAGATTCAGACTGATGAATGTTTTTAGGATTTATTTTATTTTGCTAAAACTGTTCACAAGTCAGCTCAGGTGTAAGTGATAATATACTGCAGCGGGCATCAGATCTCAGTTCAAATCCCAGCCTGCATTTATGAGCTGTGGAACACTGAATAGGTCATCTCTTCTCCTAGAGTCTCCCTTTTCCCATTTGAAAAATATGAAATAATCTTCTCAGCTGTCCAGTGTTTTCCAGGGGGTTTAATGGAAAAAGGTGTGTATGTTTACTTAGCTAGTTAATTGATAATCTGTTTAGCCATTTAAGATGAGTGAGATTGTCAGCTATTTTATGTTTAGGCAGCTGTAATGTTAGTACTACACTGAAATATTTCAAAAGGATCCATTTTCAAGGAAAATGATCTAGTGTTTGAGACAGCATTATAGTGTTGCAGTCTTGTTGATCCTTAGCTCAGCTAGGTCCGAGTTGTTGTCTCATGCAGGAAGAATTACGCACACAGACACAGGAGAGTGAGTGGAGTAGAATTTATTAAGTGAAAGGAAAACTCTCAGCAAAGAGAGAGGCCCTGAAAGCAGGTTGCGGATTGCTACTTCACAGTTGAATACCAGGATTTTTACAGAAAAGCTGATGAGGCTGGGATCCTTATTTGCATAAGGCGTGAATTCCTGGTGTTTCCACCCCTTCCTTCCATTGCGCATGTGGACTGTTAGTGTAAGCCACTCCATATTGATTTAATTCTCTTACTGCACATGTGTTAAAGGTAGGAATTTTTCACTGCGGGCATATTTAGGCAAGCTCTCTGTGCAAGTTCCCTTATCTGCACAAAACATCTAGTGTAAGTGCTTGGGGTTTGTGTGGATTGGGCAATGACCTGGAAGGGTTGGAGGTTCTCTGGGGACCCTTCCCTTACTGCCTGCCTAAAGCAAGCTGGCTACCTCCTCTCAATAGGATAAATATTATTTTATATACGAGGGATATAATACACAGATTCCCCTCAAAGTCATATTTCCAACTGTTCATCAATCTAAGAATCCAAAATTTTGAATATTTTTTTGATGAAATAATTTATTTCATTGGTTCTCAATTTTGGCTGCACAGTGGATCCACCTGGGGTTTTGAAAAAAACCTAGGCCTGGCCAGGCACAGTGGCTCATGCCTGTAATCCCAGCACTTTGGGAGGCCAAGGCGGGCGGATCACCTGAGGGCAGGAGTTCGAGACCGACCTGGCCAACATGGTGAAACCCTGTCTCTGCTAAAAATACAAAATCAACCAGGCATAGTGGTGCATGCCTATAATCCCAGATACGCCGGAAGCTGAGGCAGAATCGCTCGAACCCAGGAGGTGGAGGCTACAGTGAGCTGAGATCTTGCCCTTACACTCCAGCCTGGGCAACGAGAGCGAAACTCCAGCTCAAGAAAAAAAGAAAAACAAAACAAAACAAAACAAAAACCTGGGCTCTGCTTCAGACTAGTTAAACCAGAATCTCCAGGGTGGGGCATTGGAAATGAGAACAAGAAAAAAAGAACACCTTATTTTTATCTTTTTCAGTGAGCCAATGTTCATTCAGAAGAGAGATTAAAGTGCTTTTTACTGACTAGTCACAGTCAGAGTTAGAATCACAGGTGGATTAACAGGGAGTGTTATAAAAGCCTTGAAGTGAAAGCCCACAGTTTTCTTACTAAGAAGAGAAGCCTTCAATGGATCCAGCTGTGGCTCTGGTGCTCTGTCTCTCCTGTTTGTTTCTCCTTTCACTCTGGAGACAGAGCTCTGGAAGAGGGAGGCTCCCGTCTGGCCCCACTCCTCTCCCAATTATTGGAAATATCCTGCAGTTAGATGTTAAGGACATGAGCAAATCCTTAACCAATGTAAGTAGGCTTTATGCTCCTCTAGTAATGTACAAGGTGTATTTAACCTCACGATTCCTAAAGTTTTATTTCATTTTAAAGTGATAAATGGTAATTGAATATATTAATGGGGTGCAGTATTACATTTTGACACATGTATACATTGTGAATTGATCAGGGTAATTAGCATATCTGTCATCTCAAATATTTGTCATTTCTTTGTAATGAGGACATTTAGAATCCTCTTTTTTAGCTGTTTTGAAATATACAGTACATTAACATTAATAATAGTCACCTTGCTGTCCAGTAGAACACCCAAGCTTATTCCTCCTATCTAACTGTAACTCTGTACCTGTTGACCAAAGCATTCCCTTATATGGCCCATTTCCACCTGCCAGCCTCTGGTAGCCACCATTCTAATCTCTACTTCTATGAATTCAACTTTTTAAGATTCCACATAGAAGTGAGATCATATATGATATTTGTCTCTCTATGCCTGGCTTATTTTATTAATATGATGTTCTCTAGATTCATCCATGCTGTCATAAATAAGAATATTTTTTCCTTTTTAAAGGGCTAAATAACATTTCATTGTACATATATGCCACATACAAAATCGATTAATTTATTGATGAACACTTAGGTTGTTTCCATATTTTGGCTATTATCAATGGCACTGCAATAAACATGGAAGTACAGACATCTCTTCCACATACTGACTTCAATTCCTTTGGGTATACACTGGTAGTGGGATTGCTGGATCATCTGATAGTTCTATTTTTAGTTTTTTGAGGAACATCCATACTGTTTTCTCAAATCACTATGCTAATTTACATACCCAAGGTTCACTTTATTCCACATCTTTGTCAACACTTGTTATCTTTTTATCTTTTTGATAATAATAATATCTATAAGTTGTGATGAGATATCTCATTGTGGTTTTAATTTGCATTTCTCTGATGATTAAATTTGTTGAGTATTTAAAAAAATATATCTGTTCGCCATTTGTATGTCTTCTTTTGGAAAATGTCTACTAAAATCCTTTGCCCATTTAATTAATTAATTAATTAATTGAGACAGGGTTTTGCTCTGTTGTAGGCTGCAGTGTAGTGATGGGATCACAGTTTGCTGCAGCCTTGAGCTCCTGGGCTCAAGCCATCCTTCCACCTTAGTCCCCCAAGTAGCAGGGACTACAGGTGTATGCCACCATGCCTGGATAATTTTTTAATATTTTGTAGAGATGTGGTCTCTCTGTTGTTCAGACTGGTCTTGAACTCTTGGGCTCAAGCAATCCACCCACTTTGGTCTCTCAAAGTGCAGGAATTACAGGCATGAGCCATTGCACTTGACCCTTTTGCTCATTTTAAATAGAATTATTTGTTATTGAGTAATTTGAGTGTCTATATATTTTGAATATTAGCCCCTTATCTTATGTCTGAGTTGCAAATATTTTCTCCCAATCCGTGGATTGTCTCTTGACTCTATGACTTGTTTCCTTTGCCGTGCAGAAGGTTTTTAGGTGGTCAGAATCTCATTTGTCTGCTTTTGCTTTCATTGCCTGTGCTTTTAGGATCATATCCAATAAATCTTTGCCTAGACCAATGACATGGAGTTTTTCTCTATGGTTTCTTTTAGTAGTTTTTAGTTTCAGGTCTTATACTTAAGATTTTAATTCATTTTGAGTTAATTATTATATAAGGGGTGAGATTAGGATTCTGTTTTATTCTTTTGCATATGAATATCCAGTTTTCCCAACACCCTTTGCTGAAGAGTGCTTTCCCCATTGTATGTTCTTGGCACCTTTGTCAAAAATCAATTGACTATAGATGTGTGGGCTTATTTCATGGTTTTCTATCCTTTTCCTCTAATCAATGTGTCTGTTTTTATGCCAATGGTATGCTGTTTTGCTTACTATAGCTTTGTAACATATTTTGCAATTCAATAGTGTGATGCCTCCAGCTTTATTCTTTTTGGTTAATATTGCTTCGGCTATTTGGGGTCTTTTGTGGTTCCATACAAATTTTGAGATTTTTTTTCTGTTTCTGTGAAAAATGAGATAAAACTTTTGATAAGGATTGCACTGAATCTGTATATTGCTTTGGGTAGTATGGACATTTTACCACTGTTAGTTTTTCCAATCCATGAACATGGGATATTTTTGCATTTATCTGTGTCATCTTCAATTTCTTTCATCAGTGATTTGTAGTTTTCAGTATATAGATGTTTCTCTTCCTTGGTTAAATTTTTTCCTAAGTATTTTATTTTTTGATCCTACTGTAAATGGATTGTTCTCTTAATTTCTTTTTCAGGTAGTTTGTTGTTAGTATATAGAAATGCCACTGATTTTTGCATGTTGATTTTGTATCCTGAAAGTTTACTGAATTTATCAATTCTAGCACTTTTGTTCTGAAGTTTTTAGGATTTTCTACATATGAGATTATGTCATCAGGAAACAGACAATTTCACTTCACCCTTTCCTATATGAATATTCCTATATGAATATTTTCTATCTTTAGTCTAATTGCTCTGACTAGGACTCCCAGATTTTTTAGTATAGATGACAGGACACCTGCATCAGGATCCCTATGGGAGGAACTTTGCAGGGGATCCTGAAGCAGCATCCCAGAGCCTGATTATTCATCAAAATATGCACATTGGGAGCTGAAAAATTGCTCAGGCATCACAGGTTGACTAAGCAGGCTTCAAATTTGGACCTTCTGTTTATCAGTTGTGGGACACTGACAATGAATTTGAAATTCTTTAAAATTAATCTGTCTTATCTGTAAAATAAATAAATCTAGCTCAAAGTGTTGATGTGATGATTAAGTGTAATAACCTGCATACTAATTTCTTGGGCCACTGCCTGGCACATTGAAGGCACTGTATATGTGCAACTAAAACAATAATCATTATCTTTATGTAAAATCCACAAATATTTGAAGCTGTATTTGACAGAATAATCATATCAACATTATGATGCTAGTATCAGTCTGAATCATGGACAATATATAGACCAAATACTGAGTTTTGCTACTATTTGAACCTCCTTTTCTATGTTCAGTTCTCAAAAGTCTATGGCCCTGTGTTCACTGTGTATTTTGGCCTGAAGCCCATTGTGGTGTTGCATGGATATGAAGCAGTGAAGGAGGCCCTGATTGATCATGGAGAGAAGTTTTCTGGAAGAGGAAGTTTTCCAGTGGCTGAAAAAGTTAATAAAGGACTCGGTAAATGTGCATGTATTGTGTGTATGTGTACATGTGTATGTATTGGGCAGTGGTTATAGGGATGGGAAGGATGGAAAACAGAGGCTTGAAGAGCTCCTGAGGCAGAACTTGACCCATCCACGTGGCTGCCAAGTGTCAGCTCTCTTGTCCTTGTTTGGAATCTCCCTCCTAGTTTCTGTTTTCTGTTCTGTTAGGAATCCTTTTCAGCAATGGAAAAAGATGGAAGGAGATCCGGCGTTTTTCCCTCATGATTCTGCGGAATTTTGGGATGGGGAAAAGGAGCATCGAGGACCGTGTTCAAGAGGAAGCCCTCTGCCTTGTGGAGGAATTGAGAAAAACCAATGGTGAGTGACTTTTTTTTTTCCCTGAAAAATGTTTTCTAAAATTTATTTTGATTTATTTTAAAATTGATACATAACCTTTATACATATTTATGGGGGTACATGTAATATTTTGTTACATGTACAGAATGTGTAATGATCAAGTTAGGGTGTTTAGGATATGCCTCACATTGAACATTTATCATTTCTATATGTTGAGAACATTTCAAGACCTGTGTTCTAGCTATCTTGAAATATGCAATACTCTGACATTAACAGACTGCTATCTTCTCTAATGACATCCCTGGAAATCTCCTAGGGGTGGCTAGATCTCTCATGATAGGCAGTGATTGTCAGTCCTCATATGGAGGGGGGAGGTTTGAAGCAGAGAGCCAAGGGAGCTTTTGTGCACCTATGCTTGTTATGTTTGTACACAATGACTGTGCATACAGTGTGAGTATAAAAGTCTTATTTAATCCTATTCTGTCCCAGGCTTGGTTTGTTTTCAAATCATTACAGAATTAATTTAGAAGATTTTGTCTCATTTTTTTCAAATTATTAAAGAGCAATGTTTTTCCCATAGTGTAATTCTGGATTATCTATTCTAGAACATTTCACCAGGGAATACTTGTGGCACAGACATAGTGGGAATGACTTCTTTACATCTTTTAGGCATGGAACAACTGACGTGTACTTTCATTTTGTTGGTCTATATTTGTACAGTCAGCCTCACTAACATATCTGGGGGTTTCTTCTGAGGTCTATATCTACAATTTCTACCATAATGATGCTTATCTATGGTTTTAAGAGACTAGGCATCTTTAGTGTAGCTTTTATCAATTTTAATTTCCCTGTTAATTAAGAACTAATTAAAATGATCAGCTGGAGTATTTAATGTTACTATTTACTGTAATGTTTTATATATTTTAAGAAAATATATGCTATAACAGTCTTTCAATTAAAAAAATGCCAAATTATAAAATGTTTATTTAAATAAATTTTAAGTATTATTAATAACTCTTTATCCTACCTTCCCTAGTTGTACATTAGCTCTGTATTCAGCTTTGTTTGTATTTTCCTTCATCTTTGTTTGTGTATTAATCATGTTTTTTATTTTCTATATTTTTTTTTTTTTTTGAGACAGAGTCTGGCTCTGCCGCCCAGGCTGGAGTGCAGTGGCCGGATCTCAGCTCGCTGCAAGCTCCGCCTCCCAGGTTTATGCCATTCTCCTGCCTCAGCCTCCCGAGTAGCTGGGACTATAGGCGCCCGCCACCTCGCCCAGCTAGTTTTTTTTTTTTTGTATTTTTTAGTGGAGATGGGGTTTCACCATGTTAGCCAGGATGGTCTCGATCTCCTGACCTCGTGATCCGCCCGTCTCGGCCTCCCAAAGTGCTGGGATTACAGGTTTGAGCCACCGCGCCCGGCCTATTTTCTATTTTTTTATGATGCTTTGACATCTTGGGGATTTTGTGGTCCTAGAAGGGACTGCCCCTCCCAAAGTCAGACAGTTCCTAGAGATAGCAAATATCTTGTCCACAGCATGTCTCTGATTTACAAAGCAAACTCTCCAGAGCCAGAGCCCCATCCACCTTCTTTATCAAACTCTCACACATGAATCCAATATAGTTGTCCCTCCTTATCAGTAAGACATTGTTCTAGAACTCCTCTTGGATACCAAAATCCACATATGCTCAAGTCCCTTAAATATGGCATAATATTTGCCATATATTTGGAGAATATTGACAATATTATTTATAATATTTCCCAATATTAGAGAATATTGACAAGAAAAAAGGTCTGTACATGTTCTGTACAGATACTTGTTTTTGCTCTGAATATTTTTGATTTGGGGTTAGTTGAATTCATGACACACCATGGATACAGAGTGCTGCCTGTATTCTCCTTGTCTTAAATCATTACAGAGCCAGTTATGGGACAACTATGGACCACTCCTATAATTCCAGAGCCCACAGAAATTGTTCAAACTATCTATTCCCAGGCTTACTCAGTCTATCCACCCTATCTCACTCATTTCTTCCTGTGAAAACACCAATGAAGGCTCAGCCCCATGGTTTCTTTTTGCTCTTGCTGCCTCCTGACCAACCCTGGTACTTCCCCATGTGGCTCCCTGCACCCTCAATATGGTGTGGAGTGCCCCTCCTCTAGGAACTGCGAGCAATGAACTGTCTTTTCAAGGGCAGTCTGTTCTGGGGCTACCTGATCTGTTGACCTCACCAAATCTAAATAGAAACAAAATCCTCAGTGAATATTAAGACAATTGGATTTGGGATTAAAAGTTATTTATCCTCTCCCCATCCCAGTTGGACTCACCTATAATGTTCTTGTCATAATAAGTCTGATTTTCAGCTTGGATTACAAATTATCCTAATTTTTATTATCTGCCTGATATAGTATGGATGTGTGTTCCCATTCAAATCTTATATTGAAATGTAATCCCCATACTGGAGGTGGGGCCTGGTGAGAGGTGATTGGATTATGGGGTTGGATTTTTCATGAATAGTTTAGCACCATCCCTTTTGGTATTTTCCTCATGATAGCAAGTGAGTTTTCATGAAATCTAGTCATTTTAAAGTGTGTAGCACCTCCCGCCTCCCTCTCTTGCTTTGGCTTTTGCCATGTGAGTGCAAGCTCCTACTTTGCTTCTGTCATGATTGCATCATGCTTCCTGCACAGCCTGCAGAACTGCGAGCCAATTAAACCTCTTTTCTTATAAATTACCTAGTCTTAGGTATTTCTTTATAGCAATTCAAGAACAGCCTAATATACTCCCCCAATTGAAGTGAAAGGAAAGATCAGAAACCAGATTTTCACTGTGAATATCACGTGCACGGGCATGTAAAAACACACGTGCGCGTGCATGCACACACACACAGAAATCTCAAACTAATAATCCCAAATTATCCCCTGCCTTCCAGACTAGAATAAAATATTTTCTGAAAACTTAGTGCCCTGGCATGTTTCAGCTGAAAAAAAGCCTGGCATAGGAGCAGTAAACTAAACAGAGTCCTATTATTTAATTCCACATCATTACCACACAGCATTTTTGTACAAGTCACTCTTAATTAAATTTATGATACTCTCACGTGTAAAGTTCATTGATGATTTGATTATAACAATTTTATTTAAAAATTTCTCACAAATAATCACTTTCCTCTGTAATAATTTATTGATTTGTGAAATGATGAAATTACCTAAATGATGATCAAATTAAAAAATTTATAATAACATAAGGTATTTTTTTGGATGGCTAGATGTAACAATAACCGAGGATTCTATAAGAGGTCAGGCTTTGTTCAAATAAATTGAAGATAGTGCCCAGTGATAATAGACACAATTTCTTAGAGCTGGAAATTCTTTTTTTTTCTTTCAATATCGAAATAAGGAAACAAAAGGATTCCATTTATCAATTTAAGTTTTTCTGTCTGCCCTATTTGTAATTTAGGTTTGAAATGAAAGTTTCTTATTTACTTTTATTTTAGGCAAACCAGTCTATCTTCTTATTTGTGTTCATTTGTGTTAACTTTTTTCTTGTATAACATAGATGACTTTTGCTTTTTTACATTTGTTCCATCAATCTGAATTTTCCCATACTGTTTCTCTCTTTAGTCTCCCCCTCTGCTGGTTCTACACACAGTTACTTCAACTATTCATTATATAGAAGAGGTTTTCAGGTTCCTATTTTCTCCCTTCCTCTATCAATCAATTGTCTACTAGCTTTCCAGATAAATGTTATTCTGCACTGATAACTTGAATTATCAGGTGGTTTTACATGTGGCCTCTTTAAATTTGTTTGTTTTCTCTTCAAAATAACAGGCATCTTGGGTCAGAATTGTATAAAGAAAGGCAGTGAAGTAAATGCAGTATTTGGAAAACCATTATTAAACAGCTAGGATGGAATGATTAATTCAATTTTAAGGAAAAAGTGAGGTATTAAATTTCAATATACTGTAGTTTGTGTTGATAAGAGAATTTCTAGGTAGGTATTAGTTTAGAGTTTCTAAAATTACTTTTCCCTGTTATCCAAGACAAAGTATTTTATATATCTATATCTATATCTATATATATTTTTTAATGGTAATTTAAAATATTTCCAATCCTTTAGCCTCACCCTGTGATCCCACTTTCATCCTGGGCTGTGCTCCCTGCAATGTGATCTGCTCTGTTATTTTCCATAATCGATTTGATTATAAAGATCAGAGATTTCTTAACTTGATGGAAAAATTCAATGAAAACCTCAGGATTCTGAGCTCCCCATGGATCCAGGTGAGATCAAGAGCTTCTCCTCCTATGATATTATTTTTGTTATTATATCAGACAGTCGAAAATTTTTTAAATTTTTAAAATTATACTTTAAGTTCTGGGATACATGTGCAGAATGGGCAGATTTGTTACATAGGTATACATGTGCCATGCTGGTTTGCTGCACCCATCAACCTGTCATCTACATTAGGTATTTCTCCTAATGGTATCCCTCCCCTTACCCCCTACCACCCAACAAGCCCTGGTGTGTGATGTTCCCCTCCCTGTGCCCAAGTGTTCTCATTGTTCAACTCCCACTTATGAGTGAGAACATGTGGTGTTTTGTTTTCTGTTTCTGTGTTAGTTTGCTGAGAATGATGGTTTCCAGCTTCATCCATGTCCCTGCAAAGGACGTGAACTCTCTCAGCATCTGCTTGTCTGTAAAGGATTTTATTTCCCCTTCACTTATGAAGCTTAGTTTGGCTGGATATGAAATTCTGGGTTGAAAATTCTTTTCTTTTTTTTTTTTTTTTTTTTTTTTGAAGCGGAGTCTCGCTCTGTCGCCCGGACTGGAGTGCAGTGGCCGGATCTCAGCTCACTGCAAGCTCCGCCTCCTGGGTTTACGCCATTCTCCTGCCTCAGCCTCCCGAGTAGCTGGGACTACAGGCGCCCGCCACCTCGCCCGGCTAGTTTTGTATTTTTAGTAGAGACGGGGTTTCACTGTGTTAGCCTTATGGTCTCGATCTCCTGACCCGTGATCCGCCCGTCTCGGCCCCCAAAGTGCTGGGATTACAGGCTTGAGCCACCGCGCCCGGGAAAATTCTTTTCTTTAAAAATGTTGAATATGGCCCCCACTCTCTTCTGGCTTGTAGGGTTTCTGCACAGAGATCTGCTGTTAGTCTAATGGGCTCCCTTTGTGGGTAACCCGACCTTTCTCTCTGGCTGCCTTGACATTTTTTCCTTCACTTCACCTTGGTGCATCTGATGATTATGTGTCTTGGGGTTGCTCTTCTCCAGGAGTATCTTTGTGATGTTCTCTGTATTTCCCGAATTTGAATGTTGGCTTGTCTTGCTGGGTTGGGGAAGTTCTCCTGGATAATATCCTGAAGTGTGTTTTCCAACTTGGTTCCATTCTTCTGTCACTTTCAGATACACCAATCAAACATAGGTTTGATCTTTTCACATAGTCCCATATTTCTTGGAGACTTTGTTCATTCCTTTTTGTTCTTTTTTCTCTAATCTTGTCTTCTCACTTTATTTCATTAAGTTGATCTTCAATCTCTGATATCCTTTCTTCTGCTTGATAGATTTGGCTATTGATACTTGTGTATGCTTCATGAAGTTCTTGTGCTTTGTTTTTCAGCTCCATCAGGTCATTTATGTTCTTCTCGAAACTGGTTATTCTAGTTAGCAATTCCTCTTTTTATCAAGGTCCTTAGTTTCCTTGCATTGGGTTAGAACATAATCCTTTAGCTTGGAGGAGTTTGTTATTACACATCTTCTGAAACCTACTTCTGTCAATTTGTCAAACTCATTCTCCATCCAGTTTTGTTCCCTTGCTGGCGAGGAGTTGTGATCCTTTGGAGGAGAAGAGGCATTCTGGTTTTTGGAATTTTCAGCCTTTTTGTGCTGGTTTTTCCTCATCTTCATGGATTTATCTACTTTTGGTCTTTGCTGTTGGTGACCTTCGAATGGAGTTTTTGTGTGGTCGTCCTTTTTGTTGATGTTGTTGGTATTGCTTTCTGTTTGTTAGTTTTCCTTCTGTCAGGCCCTCTTCTACAGGTCTGCTGGAGTTTGCTGGAGGTCCACTCCAGACACTGTTTGCCTGGGTATCACCAGCGGAGGCTGCAGAATAGCAAAGATTGCTGCCTGCTCCTTCCTCTGGAAGCTTCATCCCAGTGGGGCACCAGCCAGATGCCACCCAGAACTCTCCTGTATGACATGTCTGTTGACCCCTGCTGAGAGGTATCTCCCTGTCAGGAGGCTCAGGGGCCAGGGACCCACTTGAGGCAGTCTGTACCTTGGCAGAGCTTGAGTGCTGTGCTGGGAGATCTGCTGCTCTCTTCAGAGCCATCAGGCAGAAACGTTTAAGTCTGCTGAAGCTGTGCCCACAGCTGCCCCTTCCCCCAGGTGCTCTGTCCCAGGGAGAGGTAGTTTTATCTATAGGCCCCTGACTGGGACTGCTGCCTTTCTTTCAGAGACGCCCTGCCCAGAAATAAGTCTATAGAGGCAGTCTGGCTACAGGGGCTTTGTGGTGCTGTGGTGGGCTCTGCCCAGACTCAACTTCCCAGAGGCTTTGTTTACACTGTGAGGGGAAAACCGCCTACTCAAACCTCAGTAATGGTGGACACCCCTCCCTCCCATTAAGCTCGAGCATCCCAGGTGGACTTCAGACTGCTGTGCTGGCAGCGAGAATTTCAAGCCACTGGATCTTAGCTTGTTCGGCCCCATGAGAGTGGGATCCTCTGAGCTAGACAACTTGGTTTCCTGGCTTCAGCCCCATTTCCAGGGGTGTGAATGGTTCTGTCTCACTGGAATTCAGGCACCATTGGGGTATGAAAAAAAGACTTCTGCATCTAGCTTGGTGTCTGCCCAAACAGCCACTCAGTTTTGTGCTTGAAATCCAGGGCCCTTGTGGTGTAGGCACCTGAAGGAATCTCCTAGTTTGCGTGTTGCAAAGACCATGGGAAAAGTGTAGTATCTGGGCCAGATAGCACTGTCCCTCACGGCTTCCCTTGGCTAGGGGAGGGAGTTCCCTGACCTGTTGTGCTTCCTAGGTGAGCCAATTCCCTACCCTGCTTCTGCTTGCCCTCTGTGGGCTGCACCCACGGTCTAACCAGTCCCAATGAGATGAACCGGGCACCTCAGCTGGAAATGCAGAAGAAGGCACTGGCCTGCATTGGTCTCGCTGGGAGCTCCAGACTGGAGCTGTTCCTATTTGGCCATCTTGCCCCAATCCCAGTCAAAAACTTTGTATGTACCAAGCTGTGAAGTGAATGTTTGAAAACTGGAAATTTTGGATACTCTTATGTGGTAATGCTGGAAATCAGAGTCTTTCCTCTCTTTAGGGTGTTTTGTTGCCTGCTATAGTTTTTTTTTTTTCCTTCTTCTTCTTCTTCTGAAGGCTATATCTTTCTTTAGTGACTTTTCAAAACTATTTTTGCAAATCATGTGTGGTTTCTGAAGTCTTTTCTTTAGCTTATGTTCAGATAGTTTTGACAGAAATTTTCTTAAATGTGGACAGGCAAAAAAGAGACATGGAAAAATCATATGTATTTATATATATAAATAGCAGAAGAAAGATGGAAGGAAGTAAGGGAAGAAACGAAGGAAGGAAGGAAGGAAAGGAGGGAGGGAGGGAGGAAGGGAAGGAGGGAGGGAGGCAGGCCGGTCTTTCAGATTGGTTGGAGCACTCCTTGTCATAGCCTTCACTTACTGCTTAAGTTGAGCCTGAATATCAGCCAGAGGTGAAAGTTCAGGATCTTCTCACATTTTTCTAATTAGCCTGGCCTGCTCTGGGCATGTTGTTAACTTTCTAAATTTCTTAGTATACATAGGCACTTTTGAGCATCCCAGTTTTCGAAAGAAACTGTCTCCCAGCTTTTATTTTCAGGATTTTAGTGCTGTACTGTGTGCCTCAACTGTTATCATTTGCCCCAGGTAGCTTTGGGTTGTTCATTTGTCTTAGAAGGTTTTTGAGAAATGGCCATTGCTTTTCCATCCTGAGTGAATTTTGAATCAGGTGAAACAAAGGTGAGTGCCTCATGTTAGCCCATGGTAGTCCTCAGACAGGTGAGAAAGAGAAACATAATTTTTTGCAAGTAAGGTCTTCTGTGGTCTCTCTGGAACCAGGAACCAGGGTCCTCCACTGGGAACAGGGCTGCCTTTGACAAGATCACTGCCAAGCTGATGAGGGAGGTGGGACAAGAGCAAATAAACATACCACAAAGCTTACATATACATCATGGAATACTATGTAGCCATAAAAAGGAATGAGATTATGTCCTTTCCAGGGACATGGGTGGAGCTGGAAGCCATTATCATCAGCAAACTAATGCAGGAGCAGCAAACCAAACACCACATATTCTCACTTATAAGTGGGAGCTGAACAATGAGATCACATGGACACAGGGAGGGGAACAACACACACTAGGGCCTGTTGGGGGGTTGGGAGAGCATTAGGAAAAATAGCTAATGTGTGCAGGGCTTAATACCTAGGTGATGAGTTTATAGGTGCAGCAAACTACCGTGGCACACATTTATCTATGTAACAAACCTTCACATCCAACACATGTACCTTGGAACTTAAAACAAAAATAAAAATAAACCCACAAAGCTTTTCTACTATTTTTAAGTTGCCGTTTTCTTTATTCAGCTTTCTCTTGCTTGCTGTAAACCTTTGACTGATTTCCAGAGTTCTGTTAAAGTTGATTCTGACTTTTTGTTTGAATTTTTGGGTGTTTTCTTGGAGAGATGGGCCCGTGGAACTGTCTTTTGTGCCAATTTTGTAGGCATTATTACTCTGTGAAGTGAGTGGTTGAACACTACAGCTTGTCCATATCTTAGCGTTGTGGCATTAATATCTGGGAAAGATAGATGATTTCTTTATTTTACAGACAAGAAAATAAATGCCTGAATATAGAGCTGGAATTCAAGCCCATTAGCTAGTGTTTTTTTTTTTTTTCCACCAAACCCCCAAATCCAGTTTCTGGCAGTACTTTGGTGACTGTCCAAAAGCACACACTCAATGGAAATCCAAGTCCCTTGTTGAAAAGCTGGCATTACTCACAGGCTTTTCCTCTAATTTACACCTAGAGACCTCTTCATCACATTATTTGGCAAAAGGGGAGAATGTTTGGGAGCACAGATGCTACCAGGAAGTTCTGAATAGGATAGGAGTGTTTGCTGCTTCAGCAAGGCAATTAAGGTTAAGATGACAAAATGATTGGGTTTTGGGGTGTATGAATCATTAAAAAATTACAGTTTTGCCCTGTGCTGAGCTAGCATGTCCTGAACTCTGTCTAAAAGATAATTGTGTGATTATCTTAACTACTCACGGAAGTATCTTAACTACTCTGGTGTATAGGTACTTATCCGTAAAATGCTGAATTACATTTTATGGTATCTTTGTACCCCTCCCAGTTACGAAAGAGTGATTCTATTTCTGAGGCTTCCTGTTAGGAGTAGAAATAGCAGGGAACAGCTTTGTGGTCTATTTCATGTTATTCAAATTTCCTTAACCTCTGTTCTTATCTGCAAAATGGGAATTAAAGCAATTCATGTCATTCTATATTTCAAGGCTATAGAGAAAAATTAATGTAAAAAAGGAGATAATTGACATGAAGATATTTTAATATTCTGAAAACAATATATGAGTGTAGGAAATTATCATCTTTGATCGCTTGTTGAGAATTTTCTAACTTCAATCTTTCTATCAGTATAGAGGACTACTTTGTACATACACTCAAATGCTCCTCTTAAAGAGGGAGATAATTTTTAAAAATTTACTTCAGTTTTAAACCAGCAGTTAACTTATTGTATATGTCTTCAATACATGTGTTTAATTTAATTAATTTTAAAAAATCTTTAAGGTCTGCAATAATTTCCCTGCTCTCATCGATTATCTCCCAGGAAGTCATAACAAAGTAGTTAAAAATTTTGCTTATGTTAAAAGTTATGTTTTGGAGAGAATAAAAGAACATCAAGAATCCCTGGACATGGACAATCCTCGGGACTTTATTGATTGTTTCCTGATCAAAATGGAACAGGTAAAATGTTATTTGTTTGCCTACATCTTGTGGTTCATTGATTAGTTCTATAATGATTGCTTAAATGGTGAGGCAAGAAACTCTTCATGAGCACTTTAAGTACTTATTATGAGTATGGATCTGGGTGAAGCATCATGGAGAATTTATATTTGAATTGTTAAACAATTAGAATATGTGAGCAATATTTTTAGGTACTAATAATTTATCTGATGAAAGACGGAATACATGCCTCAGATGAAAGGGAAATACAAATAAGTTAGAAAATGCAAAATATATAGTCATAAATTGAAAGTGGGCATGATCATATCACACAGCATATGGGAGAGTTAGGTGAAAGGCTTTAACCTAAATGGGCCTCCTGCATGTCCTGATGTTTGGTGTAAATCTTAAAATATTTACAATGAATAACGAGGCAGTCAATTTTTTGGTGTGCAGAACAGTGTGATGAGAGGTTCAGAGGTGTGTGGTGGCAAAGAGATGGAGAAGGTAGGCCTTAACTGAATGGAACCAAAAGTAAATCTGGACACATATGGAACTGGAGGTATCTAACCTACAAACCTGAATGCTGGGATGGAGAGTTTTGATTTGATCAGGTGTATGTGTGAGCCCTAACAAGAGTGGAATGCATATAATTATTAGAGAAAATAATCCTAGGAGTTGTGTAGAAGGATATGTACAATGAGAATGGAGGTAAAAAACTTGCTACAAGACTTTTCATATCTTTGAATTTCAGCTTGCTGAAAGTGTGGGCTACAGAAACACAGATTCTGATATAAAATCAAGTTGTCCATTTTGTCATATTGCCAAAAATCTATAGATATTAGTTTCAGTTAGAGGATCAGATAGGAGCCAAATGATGAATAATAGGGGTAGGGTCAATATGGAAACTGAGAAGGGTAATATAGATACCATCAGGACACTAAGGTGCAAAGTACTCTTTGAACTGAGAAGCGGCCCAATCCAGAACAAACTGAAAAGAGTTAACTCTAGGGAAGAAAATTCTTCCTGTGAGGTCACCATTATTTTATTCAACCACTTTACAGCACTGGGTGGAAATGAAGAATCAGCCAGTAGGTGAAAATGGCATGGAGTCAAAGATGCTAATGAAGGTGACTTTCATGAAATTGCCCATGGAATGTTAGCAGGACTGCTCGAATAATGTGTTCTAGAGAGAGCGAAGTGAAGAAGATGAGATACTTTGAGGAAGCTGGAGAAGGGAAGAAGCAAATTATTCTTACTCTCCACCTTCTCTGCTGCTAGTTCAATGGTTCTGGGGTCTAATTAATTTGAGAATCTCATTAAAATATGGACACTTTGCCAGAAAAATGAAACTATATGAGTTCTCCATTTTTGTACACATTTAGAGGGCTTTCCTTAATGCTATGAATCCTCTCCGTTAATTCCAAGTTAAGGAGAATTGTAAGGTCTATGGTGTTTCAGTGACCAGTGGCTGTGTCCTCGTTACTATATTTAAAAAGTGTGTTGTTCCTTTGACCTCACTATAATATTTAGAATCTAGCTTATTTTATTTTTCATAACATTTTTATTGAGTTTAATTCACATATTGTACCCTCATACATTTTAAATACAATTCAACAGTTTTAGTATTTGTCACAGAGCTGTGCAGCCACCACCACAATCAATTACAGAACATTTCCATCACCCTGAAAAGAAAACCATATGCTGAACAGTCACCCCATATTGGGGTGGCTCTAGGCAATCTAATATACTTTCTTTCTCTATAGATTTGCTATTCTAGACATTTCATATACATGAAATTACACAGTATGTGGTCTTTTTTGTCTGACTTCTGTCACTTAGCACAATGTTTTCAAGATTCATTGACGTAGCATGTATCAGTACCTCATTCCTTTATATGGTCAAATAATATTTGGGTGTGGCTATATCATATTTTATATTTCCATTCATTAGTTGATGGTTTTGATTGTTTCTGTTTTGGCTGTTATGAATAATGTTGGTATGGACATTTGTGTACAAGTTTTTGTGTATAGATAAGTTTTTATTTCTCTTGGGTATATACTTGGCTGTGGAATTGCTGGATCATACAGCAACTGTATGCTTAATCTTTGGAGAAACTGTGGCTGGATCAAAGACCTAAATGTAAGAGCTAAAAATATAAAACTCTCAGAAGAAAACCTAGGCATGAAATTTGCTGCACCATTTCGTATTCTCACTACAATGTTTTGAGGGTTCCACTTTCTCCACAACCTTGCTAATGCTTCTTATCTTTTTGATTCCAGCCATCCCAGTGGGGTGAGTTGGTTCCATGTGGTTTGGTTTGCATTTTCCTTACACCAAATAATCTTTTCTCTTGGTTATTGTTCATTTGTACATGTCTTTGGAGAAAAATATATTCAGATCTTTTGTCCATTTTAAAATTAGGTTATTATATTTTTGAAATTATTGAGATGGAAATGTTTTTATATATTCTAAATAAAAGTCCCTTATCAGATGTTATTTAAAGATATTTTCTCCCATTTTGTCAAGTATCTTTCACTTTCTTAGTAGTGTCTTTCAAAATACAAGCTTTTAATTTTTGTGAAATCCAATTTATTTGCTTGGTTTCTTGCAATTTTCTTGTCATGTTTAAGAAATGATTACTTAGTCCAATATCACAAAGATTCACCCCAAGTTTTCTTCTAATGGTTTTATAAGTTTAACTTTTACATTTGGGTCTAAGATCCATTCTGAGTCAATTTTTGGTTATAGTGTGAGGTACGGGTACAACTTCATTCTTTGCATGTGCATATTCAGTTGTCCTAGTACCATTTGTTGAAAAGACATTTATTCCCCATTGAGTGATCATGGTACATTTGTTGAAATCAGTTGACTACAAACACAGGGATTTATTTTTAGACTCTCAATTCTATTTAATTGATCTATATGGCTTTCTTTATGCCAGTATGACAGTACTTTTTTTTTTTTTTTGAGACAAGGTCTCACTCTGGTTGCTCAGGCTGTAGTGCAGTGGTATGATCTTGGCCTCTACCTCCTGGGCTCAGGTGATTCTCCTACCTCAGCCTCCTGAGTAGCTGGGATTACAGGCATGTGCCACTACAGCCAGCTAATTTATTGTATTTTTAGCAGAGACAGGGTTTTGCTGTTTTGTCCAGGCTGGTCTCCAACTACTAGCCTCAAGCAGTCTGCCCGTCTTGGCCTCCCAGATTGCTGGGATTACAGAAGTGAACCATGCACCTAGATGATGGTAGCTTTTATGTAAGTTTTGAAATTGGAAAGTGTCAGTTCTCCAGTTTTGTTCTTTCCTAAGATTGTTTTGGTTCTTAGCTATTTTGGTTATGTAAAGTTCCACGTGAATTTTATGGTAATCTTGTCAATTTCTATTAAAAAGATAGCAAATATTTTGATATGGATCACTTTGAATCTGTAGATCAATTTGAGAAGTAATGCCATTTTAACAATATTAAGTCTTCCAATGGATGAAGACGGGATGTCTTTCCTTTTATTTAGGTCTTCTTTTTTTTTTTTTTTTTTTTTTTTTTGAGGCGGAGTCTCGCTCTGTCGCCGGGACTGGAGTGCAGTGGCCAGATCTCAGCTCACTGCAAGCTCCGCCTTCCAGGTTCATGCCATTCTCCTGCCTCAGCCTCCCGAGTAGCTGAGACTACAGGCGCCCGCCACCTCGCCCGGCTAGTTTTTGTATTTTTAGTAGAGACGGGTTTCACCGTGTTACCAGATGGTCTCGATCTCCTGACCTCGTGATCCGCCCATCTCGGCCTCCCAAAGTGCTGGGATTACAGGCTTGAGCACCGCGCCCGGCCTAGGTCTTCTTTAATTTCTTTCAACAATGTTTTTTATCAACTAGCTTAATTTTGATAAGCTATTTGTACATAACCACTGATTTTTCAAATTCACTTAAGCAGACGGAAATATTACTATTGGTTTACAAGTGCTCTACTCTCCTTCCTGGCCTTGGTGTAATTTTGAGTTGATAAGCTTAGAAAACTGTGTTAAGTTGGTGTTACCAATGGGCATGATGACCTTTGTCTAGCAAGTACATCTGTTGAGAGGATTCGGTTTGTCTTGCTGTGGTTGATTACATAATATTAGGCATGCCACAGGTGAACATGGAGATTATAACAACCTTATTAAATTAATGCTGTTCTAGAGGATTGAATAGGAAGAAATCATTTTTTGTATGTTAATTACTCCCTGTAATCAATATTTTAAACTGTCCCATTGTTATGGTCAATTTTGTGTTACATATTTCTCTCATCTTAAACCAGCCTTAGTTGCCTTGTGAAGTGCTTTGTTCTTCCGCTCTCCATTTTATTATTAATGGCATAAACTGCGATTACTTTTTCACCAACCAAATACAAGAACTCAATTCATTCAGTCCCTTGTCCTAAGCATCTCCATTGCCCTTACTCTCTCCTTCATCCTGTATAGGTGGTTAATGTCCAAACTCTCTGTCTTCATGTCTGTAGTGTCTCTTCAATTTCTTATTCATTGCTGTGCTTGTTTACTGGATCAAGTTGACTATTACCTCACATCTGGAATATAATAATGGCTGGCCCCACCTTGTCTTGTCAATCTGTTCTCTTTCTCCATAATCTTGGATATGCTACCATGTTATCTTTCGCACATTTCCAAGTTCATAATGAGTCTGTAGGCAATATTGAGTCTAACTAAATTCTTTTTTTTTTCCTCAGACAGAGTTTTGCTCTGTCACCCAGGCTGGAATGCAGTGGCATGATTGCAGCTCACTGTAGTTTGACCTCTTGGACTCAAGTCATCCTCCCACCTCAGCCTCCCCAGTAGTTGGGACTGCAGGTGCACACAACCATGCCCAGATAATTAAAAATTTGTTTTTATAGAGATAGGGTCTCACTGTGTTTGCCCAGGCTGGAGTGGACCTCCTGAACTCAAGCAATCCTCCTGCCTCAGCCTCCCACAGTGCTGGGATTTAAGGCATGAGCCACTGTGCCCAGTCTAAATTACTTATAATTCCTAATACAATGTAAATGCCATGTAAATGGTTGTTATACTATATTTTTTAGGGAACAATGACAAGAAAAAAGTCTGTACATGTACAATATAAACACTTTTATTTTCCGAATTTTATTCTTTTTTGTTTTAGAGGTGGAATCTTACCCTGTTGCCCAAGCTGTTGTGCAGTGGTATGACCATAGCTCACTGCAGCCTGGAACTCCTGGGCTCAAGCAATTCTTCCACCTCAGCCGCCTGAGTATGTGGGACCACAGGTATATGCCACCATGCCCAGCTAATTTTGTTTTTTTGTAGAGACAGGGTCTTTCCGTGTTGCCTAGGCTAGTCTTGCACTTCTGGCCTCAAGCAATCCTCCCATCTTGGCCTCCCAAAGTGCTGGGATTACAGACATGAGCCACCTCACCTGGCCTCTTTTTCCAATTTTTTTTTTTTTTTTTTTTTGGATTTAAGGTTGGTTGAATCAATGGATGTGGGATCCATGAATAGGAAGGTGGATTGTGCTCTATTATTGCCTATATTCAACTGGCTGTGCAATTTATTATTTTTTAAAAGAGAGATCGGATTTTCTCCTCCATTCTAACTGAGGCTTTATAGCCTTTGACTATCATCTCCCCTTTTCCCTAACCCCCAAGCCATCTGGCAATCAGTATTCTACTCTCTTCTATGAGTTCAGTTGTTTTAGATTCCACATATGAGTGAGAATATATGGTATTTGTTTTCCTGTTCCTGACCTGACTTATTTAACATAGCATAATGTTCTCCAGTTCCATCTCTGTTATCACAAATAACAGAATTTCTTCATTTTTAAGACTGAATAGTATTCTATTGTATATATATATACCACATTTTCTTTATTTATCTATTGATGGACACTTAGGCTGATTCTATATATTAGCTATTGGGAATTGTGCTGCAGTTTACATGGGAGTGCAGACATCTCTTTGACATACTGATTTCAAATCTTTTGAGTAAATGTCCATAAATCAAATTGCTGGATCGCGTAATTCTATTTTTAGTTTTTTGAGGAACCTTTTACTGTTTTCCATAATGGTTGCACTAACTTACATTCCCATCAACAGTGCACAAGTGTTCCCCTTTTTCCAAATCTTCACCAACACTTGTTTTTTTTCTCTTTGGTAATCGCCATTCTAACAGATGTGAGGTGATAGCTCATTGTGTTTTTAATTTGTAACTTTCTAATGATTAGTGATGTTGAGCATCTTTTTCATGTATCTCTTAATCATTCATATGTCTTCTTTTTAGAAATATTCAGGTGATTTGCCCATTTCTTAATTGGATTATTTATTTTCTTTCTATAGAGTTAAGTTCCATATATATGATCGTGTGTGTGTGTATATATATATATAGTTTTTTTTTGAGACAGAGTCTTACTCTGTTGCCCAGGGTGGAGTGGAGTGCAGTGGTGTAATCTCAGCTCACTGCAGCCTCTGCCTCCTTGGTTCAAGAGATTCTCCTGCCTCAGCCTCCCAAGTAGCTGGGATTAGAGGCATGCACCACTACACCTGGCTAATTTTTAAATTTTTAGTAAAGATGTGGGTTTCACCATGTTGGCCAGGCTGGTCTCGAACTCCTGACCTTGGGTGATCCACCTGCCTTGGTCTCCCAAAGTGATGGGATTACAGGTGTGAGGCACCGCTCCCAGCCCTCTTATATATTTTGGATATTAATCCCTTATCAGATATAGGGCTTACAAATACTTCTCCTAATCCATAAGTTGTCTCTTCACTCTGTTTTTTCATTTGCTGTTCTGAGGCTTTTTAGTTTGCCTTAATCCCATTTGTCTATCTTTGCTTTTGTTGCCTCTGCTTTAGGGGTAAAATCTAAGCAATTATCGCCCAGATCAATGTCCTGTAGTTTTTCTTCAATCTTTTCTTCTAGTAGTTCACAGTTTCTGGTGTTATATTTAAGTCTTTAATCTATGTTGAGTTGCTTGAGTATATGGTGTGAGATAAGCGTTCAATTTTATTCTTTAGCATATGGATATCCAGTTTTCTCACCATTTATTTAAGAGACTGTTCCCTTTCCATTGCATATTCTTGGTACCTTTGTCTAAAATCGATTGGAGTTGCATGAGTTCTTTTCTGGCCCTCTATTGTATTCTGTTGGTTGATGTATCAATTTTTATGCCAGCACCATGCTGTTTTAATTACTATTAATTTGTAGTGTAGCTTGAAATCAGGTAAAGTGATGCCTCCAGCTTTGTTCTTTCTACTAATGATTGCCTCGGCTATTTGGGTATTTTTGTGGTTCTATATGAATTTTTTTGGAATGCCTTTTCCTTTATCTATGAGAGATAACATTGGAATTTTGATAGAGATTTCAATGAAACTGTAAATTGCTTTAGATAGTATGGACATTTTAACAATATCAACTCTTCCAATCCATGTATATGGTATCTCTTTTTAATTTGTGTCTTCTTCATTTTTTAATTAATATTTTATATTTTCAGTGACTTTCACTTTTTCAGTTAAATTTACTCCTAAATACTTTATTTCTTTGATGTGATTGTAAATGGGATTGCTTTTAAAATTTCTTTTTCATATCATTTGTTGTTAGCGTGTAGAAACACTATCAATTTTTGTGTGTTGATTTTGTATACTGCAACTTTACTGAATTTAATTATCAGTTTTAAGAGATTTTTTGATGATGTGTTTAAGATTTTCTGTATGTAAGATCATACCATCAGCAGAGAAAATTTTACTTCTTTTCTTATTTGGATGTCTTTCATTTACTTTTCTTGTCTCATTGCTCTGGCTAGTACTTCCCATACTATGTTGAATTGAAGTAGTGAGAGTGGGCATCCATATCTTTTTCCTGATCTTACAGGAAAATCCTTCAACTTTCCACTATTGAATATGAGGTTAGCTGTGCACTTGTCATGTATGGACTTGTGTTGAGGCTAGTTAGAAGCTCCACTGTCAGGAGCAGCAATTTACAGAACATGCTAACAAGTCTCATCTAGGCAGAACTTGGACTTTTGAGCTTCATTCCTTTCTCTGCCCTGATCCTAGAGAATTAAAACTCTGGAAGTGCTTTGTTTGCCAATATAATACTGGTACTTTTTCTGGTGGTCTAGACAGAGACTCCTGCATACTTAGTCCTCTCTGCTCCCAGAGTTGGTAAGGTAAGTGGATAGCTGTGGGGAAGCTTACAGTCAGGGTGTTAATGTGTGGGCTAAACCCTCCTTTCCCCAGGGAGAAGCTGGATGTTGGGGATTCCTTCTCAATTGTATGGTGTAGTGCCTGGGTGAGGTTGGTGCTGTAGCTTTTTCTTCCCAGTCTATGTGGATATTTTTTTTGTTGCCCCGTATATAGAAGTCTCTCAACTTGTTTCCAACTTTCTCAGAGGGAATTGATCTGTGAATGGATGTTTATTTTGTGTATCCTTGGGTGGAAGGAGAGACTGGAGCCTCCTATTCTGCAATGTCACTGTTGTGACACTGAGAATTGCAAAACCCTTGATTCTGGTTTATAATGTATTTATGTCTCTAATTTACTTATTTCTATTTCTAGCAATTAAGATTGTGTGTATACAAATAAGAAAAAACCAATTAACATGGCTTAAACGAATAATGTGTTTATTTATTTCACATAAAGAGTGTCATGTTGGACAATGCAGAACTGGTACTGTAGCCCTGAAGCATCCTAGAACCAGGTGCCTGCCATTTTTGATCCCCACACTTCCAACATGAACCTTCATCTTGATTATTTTCTTTTTTGAGACAGGATCTCTCTTTGCCATCCAAGCTGAAGAGCAGTGGCATGAACATGCTTCACTGCAGCCTTGACCTCCTGGGCTCGTGTGATTCTCTGCATCAGCCTCCCATGTAGCTGGGACCACAGATATGTGCCATTCACCTGGTTAATTTTTTGATTTTTTTTTTTTTTTTTTGAGAAGGAGTTTTGCTCTGTCACCCAGGATAGAGTGCAGTGCTACAACCTTGGCTCACTGCAACCTCCATCTCCTGGGTTCAAGAGATTCTTGTGGCTCAGCCTCCCAAGTAGCTGAGATTACAGGCGCATGCCATCATGCCTGGCTAAGTTTTGTGTTTTTAGTAGAGACGATATTTTACCATGTTGCCCAGGCTGGTCTCAAACTCCTGACCTCAGGTAACCTGCCTGTCTTGGCCTCCCAAAGTGCTGGGATTACAGGCATGAGCCACCATGCCTGGCCAATTTTTTGATTTTTTTTTTTTAGAGCCAGGAAATCTCACTTGTTGCCCAGGCTGGTGTCCAACTCCAGGACTCAAGTGATCCTCCTGCCTCGGCATCCCAAAGTGTTGGGATTACAGGCATGAGCCACCACAGATGGCTTTGTTATGATTCTTAAATACTCATGTTCCAAGGTGATATCTATACCACCTCTACCTTCATATATGTGTTTTGAGTAAAAAGGAGAGAAAGTACCATCAGCAGGTACCTGCTTATATGTCATAGACAAGAAATATGTTTCATGGCCAACACAGCTTCCTCTTATAAGTGAGAACATTCTATACTTGGAAATAGAATTTTTAGGCAAGCAATTGATAAGCAGGAATGGGAAATGAACTATTTTACATTCTCTGCCACACTGTGCAATTGTTGTAGTTTTAATACTGCACTCTATAGTTTCCAAATTTCCTTATCTTTAGAACAACCTGATACATTTTGGATTTTTTGTAATTTCATATGCTGGCACATTATTAAATAATTAAATGAAATAATTTTTAGGAAAAGCACAATCTACAGTCTGAATTTACTATTGAAAGCTTGATAGCCACTGTAACTGATATGTTTGGAGCTGGAACAGAGACAACAAGCACCACCCTAAGATTTGGACTCCTGCTCCTGCTGAAGTACCCAGAGGTCACAGGTATGATGATACCATAGGTGAGCAGGGTGATTTTCAAAAAGATGTTGGGAAGACGCTGCTATTGTCCTCCATCTTGTTTCTCTTAGAGAAGCTTCATTATTGAAATTTCTGTGCCATTGGCTCTAAGTTGTCTAAATACGATGAAGGGGTAAGAATGAGATGAATTTGCACAACAGGGAAGAGGGACTGAGAGAGGTGAAGACAGTGTGATCAGTAGCAAAAGTAATAAAACCCTGGATTTAAGTGACTAAATACTCTGAATAAAGTGTCTAGATTTCATGGGAGAGGATTTGTAGCAGGCACAGACATGATGAATTGGCCTAGGATTGTATGTTGGTTTTCTTAAGAACAGACTACTTTGTTGCAGTTTCTTTTTTGAAATGAGTAGAAATTTTATTTCACTAAAAACCATGTCTACAAAATTCCATTTTCCAGCAGAACAGACCATTTTGAGTAATAGATATACTCTTTCTTTCTTTTTTTGAGACAGAGTCTCGCTCTGTCGCCCAGGCTGAAGTGCAGTGGTGCAATCTTGGCTCACTGCAACCTCCGCCTCCTGGGTTCAAGTGATTCTCCTGCCTCAGCCTCCCGAGTAGCTGGGATTACAGGTGTACCCACCACACTTGGCTAATTATTTTGTATTTTTAGTAGAGACGGGGTTTTACCATGTTAGTCAGGCTGGTCTCGAACTCCTGACCTCAAATGATCCGCCCACCTCAGCCTCCAAAAGTGCTGGGATTACAGGCGTGTGCCACTGTGCCCAGCCAGGTATGCTCTTATAGATCTTCCCTTATTCTGAAAATGTAGTGTTCTAATGCTGGGACAGTAAAGACAGAGACTCTTTTTATTTTTGATTTTTATTATTGGCAATTCTTTTATGGTTGGTTTGATATCATTTTTTAATGTTTTGGTAAATTTCTATTTTTATAGACTTAGGGGTACAAGTGCAATTGTGTTCATGAATATACTCCCTAGTGGTGAAGTATGGCCTTTTAGTGTACCCATCACCTGAATAGTGTACATTGTTCCAATAGGTAGCATTTCATCCCTCACCTCCCTCCCACCTTTCCACCTTTTGGAATCCCCAGTGTCTATTATTCCACTCTGTATGTCTCTGTGTACCCATTGTTTAGCTTCCACTTGTAAGCGAGAACATGTGGTTTTTGACTTTCTATATTGAGTCTTTGCACTTAGGATAATGGCCTCCAGTTCCATCCATGTTGCTACAAAAGACATGATTGCATTCTTTTGCGTGGCTGAGTAGTAGTGCATGCTGTGATTTTGTGTGTGTGTGTGTGTGACACACCACAGAATACTAGATGCAGATTTTTAAACCCCACACATAACTTTTTAAATCCAATCATCTGTTGATGGATGCTTAGGTTGATTTTATGAATTTGCCTTGGTGAATAGTGCTGCAGTAAACATATGAATGCAGATGTCTTTTTGATAAAATGATTTCTTTTATTTTGGATAGATACCCAGTAGTGGGATTGCTGGATCAAAGGATAGTTCTATTTTTGATTCTTTGGGAAATACTATTTATTTAAGTGTATAGTGGATATTCTAGAAATTTGATGAGATAGCCTGAGAAAATCTGTGTAGTCTGGGAAGTATTTTAAGCACATAGCTGTATAATAAAGGTGTATGCTATTTAGTAGAAAATCTACCTGAGGAGTTTTATGATTATCAAAATTTGCACCTAGAAAAATGGTACTTGTCAATATTTTTTCTTAGGGTCAATAGTTTTATCTTTTACAAGCAACTTTTTTTTTTTTTCTTCAAATTTTGTATTTATCTATGAGCAGATTCTGGCTCTGCATAGCCTATTAGCCACACACTTGTTTTTCTGGGGTCAGAATCACACTGAAATAATGATAAATTTATTACATATGAGAATTACTCCTGTTAAAGTTGGAGTACAACCATCAAGTCTTTAACAAACTTCTGAGATACAGAGAGCAGATAGGAGGATAGTAACCAACCTGGCAGAGAGATTGAAGTTGCAACCTAAGGGTCATAAGAATTTGTGTTGCTATAGTCCCTGTAAGGCTGAGTATTCAAAAGAACCAAGACCCAAATAACATAGAGGGAGAATGAGGCAGAAAACAGAAAATTCTCCCTGCCTAGATTCCCTCTACAACTCCACTTGTCAACTAATTGTTTTTTCCGCACAGAAAAGGGAGATTCACTCTCTAGAGAAACTGAACCTAAGAGGCTCACTCATGAACAACAGACAGAGACAGGGAAAGAGTGTGAGGGGTTAAGTAAGAGTCCACTTGAATTCTGAGGCCTTTAGCGCCTTTCTCCATCTTGTTCCTAAAATTCAGCAGCCAGGTGTAAACTCCTGAGAATAAGTAGCACCAGTGGAAAGACCTCCATTTTTCACCATTTAGATAGAAAATTCTTACCAAATGTCCAGCAAAGTGAATGAAATGGAAAATATTCATCCAAGACACCAAGCCATGAAATTTTAGAACATCAGAGTTAAAGGGAAAGTGATAAAAATATTCAGAGATCAATTAGTTCACCTATAAAAGATCAGGAATCAGAATGACATTAGAATTCTCAAGAGCAGCTGTCATCTTGTGTATTTATAGATAAAGAATATTTTCAGACCTGCAAGTTGGCAAAAAAATTTTATCCTTTGTGTTTATTTTCTTAGATACTAGAGAATATTTTCCATCCAAATATCTGAAACCAAGTCAGAGGAAGTCATGGACTGCAGGTCTCAGGAGACTTCATGTAGGAGGATGGAAGTGTCAGGGAGGCTGCTGGACACCCAGCCTAGAAAACAAATGCTTTAGAATGGACCAGGTGGATAATGGAGGTGTGAGGGAAGACATTAAGGGCAAAGAGAAGTTGATTGATTATTTGATTATTTTTAGTATTTAGAGAATTATTAGTGAGAGTTTGAAACATTTCTGAGCGTTCACAATAATTCTAAATTGACATAAAATTAGAATTGAAATAGACACACTTAAGTCCAAGAATATACAAAAAAGGAGATATAATTACAGCAGCCCCACTTGTGATCAATATTTATGAAATAATAATGATGTGAGCATGAGTATTAATATAATACAAATGTGATATAAATACACTGGGGAAACTAGAGTGGGGGGAAGTGTGAGTGTGTGTGCGTGTTTCTGTTTGTGGGTGTGTGTCTATTTGTTATGGGTTGGTGCTGGAGAAAGTCCTCATCTTTCTTACCATGAAATTTTAGAAATTTTCTAAAAATAAATTAAAAAATCAAGAGTCATTATTTAGAAATATGAATATAAATTTCAGAAGAAACTTCTAGAACGTTTCAACATGGCCACCTTTGTGGAGTGTGAGGATGAGAGAGAATATCATTTCAAGTTTCAAAAAAACATATGCACACAATACACAAATCCGTCCATACATATAGATCTGTTAGTAGAATTAAAGTTTTAAAACATTACATATTATTCTGATACATTAATTTGATTTTTTTCTTTCTTCAAGAACAGTAATTTCTTGAGTTTATAATGTACTAAATATTTATATTTTTAAGCATTTTATCATTTTTATTTGTACTGATTATCCTGTATGCTAATATGTAGGTGATTACAGATTTATCTTAATACTTAGCTTGTAGGAGAGTTAGATGTATCTATAATGTAGTAATTTCTTCTCTAAGTCTAGGTGTACTTTCAGTCCTATAATTTAAGTTTATAATGATGTTGGGACCCCTTCATTATGCTTCTTGTAACCTGAATTGCTACAGCAAATGTGCCATTTTTCTCCTTTTCCATCATTTCTTACTTGTGTCTTACCAGCTAAAGTCCAGGAAGAGATTGAATGTGTGGTTGGCAGAAACCGGAGCCCCTGCATGCAGGACAGGAGTCATATGCCCTACACAGATGCTGTGGTGCACGAGATCCAGAGATACATTGACCTTATCCCCACCAACCTGCCCCATGCAGTGACCTGTGATGTTAAATTCAGAAACTACCTCATTCCCAAGGTAAGTTTGTTTCTCCTACACTACAACTCCATGCTCTTGAAGTCCCCAGATTCATAGTATGATCCCAGTCCTCTAACAATACATGATGAGAGAAGTGGAAAATTCATACTTGGGGCAGCTTTCTGGACTCTGCTGTTTCCATTCCAGTTTGGTCCTATGAAGGTTTATAACAGTTCTCAGTATCTAGCAGTTTATGTCTTCCAAATTTGTTCTGCTTCTGTAATAATTTTCTGTGGCTATTCTCAGGTGTTTACATTTCCAAATGAATGTTTAAAGTATCAATTTGTCAGTTTCCCAAAACACTGTGCTGGGATTTTTATCATGGTGACATTAAATCTTTAGATCAATTTAGAAAGAATTGATATCCTGATAGGTTGAATCTTTCAATTCATGGATATGATTATGCTCTTAATTTATTTGGACTTTCTTCTATTTTGTCAGTAATGTTTTGTCTTCAGTTCAGTGGCTTTCACATGTATTATATTTTTTTCTGAAATAAATGATATTTTGATGTAATTATAAGTTGTGTATATAATATATAATAAATATGTAATATATATAATATAAAATAAATATATATAATATTAAAAAATATTTTCAAAACAGAGTCTTGCTATGTTGCACCAATTGATCTTCTGGCTCAAGAAATCCTCCACTTCATCCTCTTGAGTAGCTGGGATTAAAGTTGTATGCCCTTGCACCTGGCTTTTAAATAATATACTCAAAAAAATGTCTTTTCCATTTCTTTGTTTCTAGCACATGGAAATATAATTGATTTTATTATTTTGATGATCTTACATCAAGCAAATTTACTTAGCTTTGCTAATGTTTTGTTTGTAAATTTATTTGTAATTTCTATGTATCCTGTGATCTGTTTTAATATTTATTTCTTATTTTTCAATTCTTATAACTCAATTTTCTCTTTATTGCTTTATTTCACGGTTAGGATTTCCAGGACAGTGTTGAATAATTCATGATGGTGGGCATCCTTGTTTCATATATGATGTTCAGGATGAGTGGAGGTTTAGCATCTCACCAGTGAGAATAATGTTTTATGTATATTTTTGTAATTAAAAAATCGATTAGAGAAGGTTGCCTTCTCCTACTTTTGATGATTTTTTTCTGATCATGAATGTTTATACAATTTGATCAAATGGAGTCTCTGCATCAATTGATATGGCCATATATTTTGTCCTGCATATACGTATAATATATATATATTAGTTAAAATACACACAAATGCACACACAAAGACATATACAGCTGGATTTTATTTGCTACGTTTTTTCAGGTTGTTTGAACTTATATTTATAAGAGACATCAGTTTGCAATTTTTCTTCCTCAAAATTTTCTTGTCAGATTTCTGATATTGAGGAAATGTTGGCTTTATAAAATAAGGAAGATCATGTTCCCTATTGTGATTGTTTTTATAACCTTTTCTCACTTCTGTATTTTTTTCGTGCTCACTTAGTTCTGTCTTTGGAGTGAATCATAAGTTTTGGTTAAGTGCCAGTTATGACATATGAAAAAATGCAGAACGTCAGATGAAGTTCATCTTCTTCCAGAAAGGGTTCATTCCTCCTGTGCTAGGCAGACAGAATTATGCAACACCTTCTACCTCCATTCAGAATTAGATATGAACATAGTCAAAAATTTTTTTTTTCAATTTTTTTATTATACTTTAAGTTCTGGGATACATGTGCAGAATGTGCAGTTTTGTTACTTAGGTATACACGTGCCATGGTGGTTTGCTGCAGTCATCAACCTGTCACCTACATTAGGTATTTCTCCTAATGTTATCCCTCCCTTACCCCCCCCACCCCCCACAGGCCCCGGTGTGTGATGTTCCCATCCTGTGTCCTTATTGTTCAACTCCCACTTAAGAGTAAGAAAATGCGGTGTTTGGTTTTCTGATCTTGTGATAGTTTGCTGAGAATGATCGTTTCCAGCTTCATCCATGTTCCTGCAAAGGACATGAAATCATCTTTTTAATGGTTGCATAGTATTCCATGGTGTACATGTGTCACCTTTTCTTAATCCAGTCTATCACTGATGGACATTTGGATTGGTTCCAAGTCTTTGCTATTGTGAATAGTGCCACAATAAACATATGAAACACAGTCAGAAATTGACTGTAGCCATCAGCTGACCTCTCTGAGATTCCCCCATGTCTGCAACCCTGAGTAATTTTTGTCTCAGCAGCTTTTCCAGTGCCTTCTAACACATGGCTTCTGTGTTTACTGAGACTTTTTAGTTGCTATGCTGCAAGTTGCTCCATTCCACTTGAAGCAAGTACATATTGCCATTATAAAGAAATAAAATCACAAAAATTTAACTTTGAGAGGAAAAAGGATTGGAGTTTGTTAAGGATGAAGTCACTATTGCCATCTTATAGGGAAGAGGGCATTCTGAATGTCTGTATTGTGCCGTGTGGAATCCACTAGACACAGGTACCTATTGAGCACCGGAAATGTAATGAATGCAACTGAGGAACTGGAATTAACATTTCATTTAGTTTTCATTACTTTAAATTTAAATACAAATAACCATGGATTATTCATGGCTACCATGCTACACAACACATATCTAAGTTTTTAATTTTCTGTAATACAGAGTTGGAAATATCTCATTTTCAATTATGCAGTACTAAAAGCCTGAATAGCTAAAAACAATTTAAGGTGGGTGCAATTTCATTTGGCTAAACCTTTACTTGCATGGATTGAATGTATTTTTATTCCTTATTTATCATACTTTGTATAAATATTTATGTTTTGCTAAAGAAAAGGCCAGGTGTGGAGGCTCACACTTGTAATCCCAGCACTTTGGGAGGCCAAAGTGGAAGGATCATTTGCACCCAGGAGCTGGAGGCCAGCCCAGGCAACATAGTGAAACCCATTCTCTACAGAAAATAAAAAAATTAGCTGGGCGTAGTGGCATGTGCCTGTAGTCCCAGCTACTTGGGAGGCTGAAGTGGGAGGATTGCTAGAGCCCGAGAGATTGAGGCTGCTGTGAGCTATGGTCGTAACACCACACTCCAGCCTGGGTGACAGAGCAAGGCCCTGTCTCAAAAAAAAAAAAAAAAAAGGAAAAAAGAAAAGAAATATCATGTATTCAATTATTTGGTATCTCCCCACTCCCACATTATTGGGAATATTAGAAAATCTATAGCAACTATTATGTATCATAATATCTTTCTATTAGAATGAATATATTTGTGTGTAGGCATATAGTATAATATATGGAAATGTGTATATATCTACATTTTACTCTGTACATTTATCTGCATTTATCTATCATCTATCTACCTATGTAATCTAATCTGTCACATTTAACACCTAAGTACTTCGGTATATAATTCCCCAAAACAAGGACTTTCTCCTACATAATAATAATAATAAGATTCACACTCAATGAATTATTATCAATAGGTTAATATTATCTAATATCTTACAATTATGTTTTCCCAGTTATACTAAAATATCTCTTATAGCTTTTTTTTGGTGGACTTCCTGTAGTCCAGTCAAGGAACAAGCCTTTAATTTGGTTATCTTGTTTTGTTAGTCCTCTTTCATCACTAACGGGTTTTTTTAGTTTGTTTCACTTTAATAT
The DNA here is from genome assembly GCF_009764315.1 of Trachypithecus francoisi. Classification (NCBI taxonomy): domain Eukaryota; kingdom Metazoa; phylum Chordata; class Mammalia; order Primates; family Cercopithecidae; genus Trachypithecus; species Trachypithecus francoisi. The sequence continues at coordinate 40,625 of NW_022680605.1, read as the reverse complement.
ACTGACAGTTTTTAAAAATCCTGTCCCCTTGTTATGTAAAATGTTGCTCAGTCTGGTTTTGTTTGAATGCTCTTTTGACAATTAGATTCCAGTTATGTGTTTTTGGCAAGAAAGTTACGTAGGTGATGTTATATATGTGCTATTGCATCACATGTGCAGTCTACATTTTGTAATGGTGTGTCTGCTAGTCTCTCCATTGTTGGGGTTCTGTTTTTCATATGCAGTTAATAAAAAGATGGCATGGTACTTTAAGATCTTGTGAATATTACTTTCCCAATTAATTTACCCAGTAGTTTTAAAGTTAATGGATGATCCTTGCCTGAATCTATGGTCCTACCTGAATGGCCGCAAAAATGATGATTTCTCCACTTTTATCATTCCTTCTGTGTTTTTTAGGTTGGATTACTCTATAATGAAGAGTTCCCCCACATATTTTAATGAAAGGAAACATATAACATTTCTGTGATCAACCCTTCAATTGATTTTAGTGTACTTGTTGATATTATCTCAGAAGTCATTTTTAATAGATCAGACCTTGATTTAAAAAAACTCTATGAACAGATTCCAAATTCTCCTGACTCTTTAAGAGCCAGCAGAGGCTTCTATTTAAAAATCTTCATCTGGAAGTCCTAGCCAGGGCAATCAGGCAAGAGAAAGAAAGAAAACGTGTTCAAATAGGAAAAGAAGAAATCAAACTATCTCTCTTCACTGACGATATGATTGTACACCTAGAAAACCCTGAAGACTGTGCCAAAAGGGCCCCTGGAAGTGATAAATGACTTCAGTAAAGTTTCAGGATACAAAATAAATGTACAAAAATCAATAGCATTTTTACATATCAGTAACATTCAAGCTGATAGCCAAATCAAGAATGCAATGCCATTTACAATAGCCACAAAACATTAAATCCCTAGGAATATATCTAACCAAGGAGGTGAAAGATCTCTCTAAGGAAAACTACAAAACACTACTGAAAGAAATCGTAGATGACACAAGCAAATGGAAAATCATTCCATTCTCATGGGTTGGAAGAATCAATACCGTTAAAATTGCCATACTGCCCAAAGCAATCTACTGATTCAATGCTATTTCTATCAGACTACCAGTGTCTCTTGTAAAATTCATATGGAAACAAAAAAGAGCCTGAATAGCCAAAACAAACCTAAGCAAAGAGAGCAAAGCTGGAGTCATCACGCTACCAGACTTCAAACTATGCTATAAGGCCACAGTAACCAAAAAAGTATGGTACTAGTACAAAAACAGACACACAGACCAATAAAACATAATAGAGAACCCAGAAATAAAGATGCATACCTACAGCCATCTGATCTTCAGGAACGCTGACAAGAAATAGGCAGTGGGAAAGGACTCCCTATTCAATAAATGATGCTGGGATGGCAGGGTGGCCATATGCAGAATGAAACTGGACCCCATTCTTTCACCATATACAAATATGAACTCAAGATGGATTAAAGTTTTAAATGTAAGACATCAAACTATAAGAATTGCAAAAGAAATACCTAGGAAACACCATTCTGGACATTGGCCTTGGGAAAGAATTCATGACTAAGTCCTCAAAAGCAATCACAATGAAAAAAAAGATATGTTAATTAAAATCGATACATTAATTTAGTTACAAACTAAAGAGCTTCTGCATAACAAAAGTAACTATTAACAAGGTAAACAGACAACCTACATACTTTGTAAATACAGAAATATTTACACAGTATGCATCTGACAAAGGTCTAATGTCCTGTAAGGTAATTAAACAATTGAACAAACAAAAAACAATGCCATTAGAAAGTGGGCAAAAAACATGAGCAGACACTTCTCAAAAGACATACAATTGGCCAATAAACATATGAAAAAATGCTTCACATCACTAACCAGAGAAATGCAAATCAAAACCAAAATGGGATACCATCTCACATCAGTCAGAATGGCTATGATTAAAAAGTCAAAAAATACTATTCACAATGGCAAAGGATTGGAATCAACTTAAATGCCCATCAACAGTGGACTAGATAAAGGAAAGATGGTGCAAATACACCAGGAAACAGTATGCAGCCATAAAAATGAATGAAATATTGTCTTTTGTAGCAACATAGATGCAGTTGGAGTGAATTAACGCAGGAACAGAAAACCAAATATTGTACATTCTCACTTACAAGGGGGAGTTAAACATCAGTACCCATGGACATAAAGATGGCAACAGTAGACACTGGGGATACTAGATGGGGGCTGGAGGGAAGGAAGGTTGAAAAACTACCTATGGGGTACTGTGCTCTCTACTTGGGTGATGGAATTATTTGTACCCCAAACTTCACCATCACACAGTATACACGTGTAACAATCCTGCAAACAAACAACAACGAAAAGGTAATCCATGTGTGAGATGTGTGAAAACTGAAGTGATGAAATACAGCAGCAAGTGGGGATGTACACTAGGGTCCAAGCACGATGATAAACAGGGCATTCAGAAGGCTGCCCCCAAGTACTCAAATGCTCAGGACTTCAAATGCAATTAATTGGAGGGGACTTTAGCAAAGTCACTGCCACTTGCTTTAAATTCATCCTGCTTCTTACTAGGTCTGTCTGGGTGGGAATATAACTTCTTTGGACCTCAATTTTCTTATCTATTGATCAAAGAAATTGGACTAGGTGATTTCCATCGCTTCTTCCCACGCTTTGACTTCTTTATAACTTAGTTTGTATGTTTTGCTGTTTCCAGGGTACGACCATAATAACATCACTGACTTCTGTGCTGCACGATGACAAAGAATTCCCCAACCCAGAGATGTTTGGCCCTGGCCACTTTCTGGATAAGAGTGGTAACTTTAAGAAAAGTGACTACTTCATGCCTTTCTCAGCAGGTAATAGATACTCATTTTCATCTGTCCTTCAGGTGATATGACACCTTTTTGGGATCAGTTGACTCTTACCTGATGCCTCTTCTGGGGTCTGGCTGAATTGCTTTGCAGATCATTAGCACCGTTCCCTATGCCTACGCAATTTCCCTGCTGATGAACATCCCCGTTATTCAGCCAGATTAGTGGGGCTTTGGGGCGTTCATCCAGTTTTTCAAACTGAAAAAGCTAGAGTGTAGGTGAATTTAATTCTGCCTCTAGATACATCACTGAGCTGCCCAAGAGCTCCTCTTACTGGGTGAAACTTATTTAGACATTTCTTATCTGCTATGAGAAAGGTATCTAATTCCATGACTTTGAAAATCTGCCCTGTGGTGTCCTTTGCTCCCTAGACTGAGCTCTGGATCTGAGACAAGTATCTGAGAGCAGAGAATGGGCTCTTAAGAGGCTCACTTCTGATTTAGAGAAGTAGACAAGTAAACAGAGCATTGTAATCTCATAGGAAGAAAGTTGCCAGAGGGGAAAGCACAGGGTGTTGGGGAGCTTAGCAGAGGAAGCTGCCTGCTTCCTGCTCATTCACAGGCCATACCACTTCCAAGAGGAAGGAAGCTTAAGCTACCTCATTGGAGCAGGAAGCCGGACAAGAAGAGAAGGTAGGGAACTTTTACAGAGGTAATGGACCCCAGTAGCAGGACATTTTCTGTAGATCTAGGTGATTAGAACCTGCCAACAAATTTCAGGGTCAGGAAACCCTGAGAATATAGAAGGATAGTCTGCGATTATTCCAGAGTACCTTGATCTCCCTCCACTTACGATCATACATCTTGGATATTCAGTCTCTACAGCTAAAGTGTGTGGTGAGTCTGTGGACATAGAGTTCCCTTCATTTTTTTCTCTGGCTTTTGATCTCTGCTTTGGATCTGGCACTGTATACACTAATAATGTCCAGAACTGAGATCTTTTAAGGATCTCATGTTTTAGCAGGATAGAAAAACAAATACACAGATAATAGAATTCCAGGTGATTCACGCTCCAGTGGAAGCATGAATATGATGAGGAAACCTGGAGAGAGTGAGGTTCTATTGACTAGGGATCACAGAAATCAAAAAGAGGAAATGACATGAGACATAAATTCTGAAGGAAGTGTAAGAGTAGAGCTTTTTAGACAGATGGGACAGCAAGAGATAACGCTTGAAACTTTGTGGTGTGTTGAAGAATGGATATGCCTAGAGCTGAGAGTGGAGGAGATGAAGAATGGAAGGAGTGATATAGAATGTCAGCCTGGAAACAGAATGTGAAGAGTCAGGTCAAGCCATTTGGCCCGTATCCCATAGGACAGATGGGTGTCGTTTAAAGTTGTAAAGTGAGAGAGTGACCTGTTTAGACATGTACTTTTGAAAGTACACGAAGAAAAAATATTTGGCTAAATATTGTGCCAGAGGTACAAAGGGGAGCACAATATATGAGCCTTCTCCTTTCAGCCCTTCTTCCTTGTGAGTTCATTTCTAGAAAAAGACTGATGGAAACTAGTAGTGTCAAAAGAGCAGTTATAATGTGGGAATACTTAGTGAAGTGCATGGCATAGAGCTGATACTCCATAAATATTTGTTGAGTGAAGGGTACTTAGTAACATAAGATATTAAGTAGATAGGAAATGTATCCATTTTTCTTTCTGTGTATCCAACCTTCCTTCCAGCCATTCTGCCTTCAATCCATCCATCTATTTAATCATTTATCAAATAGGTACTGCACACTTTTTGTGACTGTTCATGACCTAATGTTCAGGGAACAAATCCTCTATGTCTGTTATTTTCAGGAAAACGGATGTGTGTGGGAGAGGGCCTGGCCCGCATGGAGCTGTTTTTATTCCTGACCACCATTTTGCAGAACTTTAACCTGAAATCTCAGGTTGACATGAAGGATATTGACATCACCCCCATTGCCAATGCATTTGGTCGTGTGCCACCCTTGTACCAGCTCTGCTTCATTCCTGTCTGAAGAAGGGCAGATGGTCTGGCTGCTGCTGTGCTGTCACCTGGAATTCTCCCTTATCAGGGCCATCACCCTCTTCCTTCCCACTATGAGGGATATCTTCTCTGACTTGTCAACCCACATCTTCCCATTCCCTCAAGATCCAGTGAACAAACCCCCATTAAAGAGAGTTTCTTGGGTCACTGCATACGTATATCTACTATTCTCCACACTCTGTAACACTTGTATTGACCACCACATACGCTAATACTTATCTACTGCTGAGTTGTTAATATGTTATCACTATAAAACAAAGAAAAATGATTAATAAATGACAATTCAGAGCCATTTATTCTCTGCATGTTCTAGATAAAAAGGATTGTTATTTGCTGGGTCAGTTCTTAGATTTCTGGCTTTTGAGTAAAATGAAAGTGAGAAATGAAAGAAAATAGAATGTGAAGAGGCTATGCTGGACCTCATAATGTTAAGCACAAAAAGGGAGAAAGGTAAGAGGGTAGGAAAGCTGTTTTGGCTGAGTGTCACCTAGAATTACTGGAGGTCTGGATTTGGAACAGAAAAACTATGTCCAGAAGCAGCTGTAACCTATAGGGAGATACTGGAACAATCAGCCATAAGAGGAATGAACATTAAGTGTTTGAATTCATGCTCTGATTTTGTGTTACTGTAAACACAAGATCAAGATTTGGATAATCTTTTTCTTTGTGTTTCCAACTTAGATCATGTCTAAATATATGCTTTCGTATTGCTAATCATGTGTTAATGGCTGTTATTCTTCTCTTCCAAACAAGAGCAAAATCTCCAGAAATCCTCAGCAGGTTTTATTTTTTTCTATTTTGCACCGCATCCTTTTTTTTTTTTTTTACTGAATATAAATGCAATGGTAATTAGATGCTACGATCCTGAAATTATTGGCCTTATGTCAACTCTAAAGCTTAAACAAGTGAACAACTGATAGACATCAAATTCTAGTCATCTTTTTTTCCTTCCGTCTTGAAGTGTATGAAATGAGAAGTGACACATTAACTTTTTCTCAGCTCATCTCCAAGAGAAAGCCATTTATACTTATTGTGCATTTGTAAGATTACACATGTGTATAGTTTTATAAACATACACATGTATGTCTGTATAGGTGTATATTTACACATAATATATACATGCATGTATATATGAGATTAATAGTAGCTCTTTAATATACTGGGTTTATATTGCACACATTATATTATATAACTTGCTGGGGATTTTTTAACTTCTTTTATTTTAGGTTTGGAGGTCCACACGCAGGTTTGTTAATATTGGTAAACTCATGTCACAGGGTGTTTTTGTACATCTTATTTCATCACTCGGGTACTAAGCCTAGTACTCAATAGTTATTTTTTTTCTGCTCCTCTCCCTTCCTCCCACCCACCACCCTCATACTGTCCCTAGTGTCTGTTGTTCCTTTCTTTGTGTTCATGAGTTCTCATCGTTTAATGCCCACTTATAAGTGAAAGCATGTGGTATTTGGTTTTCTGTTTCTGTTAGTTTGCTAATGATACTGGCCCCAGATCCATGAATTTTCCTGCAAAAGACATGTTTTGTACTAAACAATATGCCAGGAAAACTTCCAAGGTGGTAGAAACATAGGCAAGTCATTTCATTGGGCAGATTACAGAAGAGAAAATGGAAATGGCTATTAAAAGTATTAAAATAGCTTAAAAATAAAAAGGATACATTAAAGCTATATTACTTGTAGTATTAGCAATAAAGCAGACATTTCCTTATTTAACCGATAGATAATATAGAGCAACTTTTTCACCAACACTACTATCCCATGACTGTGTTGAGCTTAAAGCACAGAGTGAGCAATGGTTGTGTTAGCAATGTTGCCCAAAGTTGCCCTCCAGGTGGACTAAAGTTTCTCTAAGTTAAGTGAAAATCATAGGCATTAATAGTGATAAGAGTCTTACAATACGGAGTCTTTTTCTAGTGTTGTGGGAAATGCTGTCAATAGTATGAAACCATGAAACCATTGACTTCTCATCCTGGTTTGCAATATGAATGTCTCTGGTTATGGGCATTGGGAGGTTTGGTAAATTTTCTGTGTGCCCCACACATCAGGAATGAGACTCGTCCTTTAAAATTAATCTAGTTTCAGATTATAGGGCTTCAGGAACAGTATCAGGTCCCAGTTTTAGTAATTTCGTAGAAGAAAATGGGATTAGAGAAATCTAGAAGAATTCAGGATCTAGTCTAGCCTGTAGGTAGATAACAAGAACTAGAAAACAATGTACAAGGCTACAATCCAATAATAGGTCTAACTTTTCTCTACAAACATACTTTTTCTCTACATTGATCACAGAGGAATCTCAGATTTATTGTTTATTTCTATTTTTTAACTTTTAGGTTCAAGTTACATGTGCAGGTTTGTTGTGAAGCTTAATTTCATGTCACAGGAGTTTGGTATACAGATTATTATTTCATCACCCAGATAATAAGCATAGTACTTGATAGGCAGTTTTTCAATTTTCACCCTCCACTCTCAAGTAGGCCCCAATGTCTGTTGTTCCCGTCTTTGTACCCATGTGTTCTCAATGAGTGTTCTCAATAAGTGAGAACATGCACTGCTTGGTTTTCTGTTCCTGTGTTAGTTGTCTTAGAATAATGGTCTCCAGCTCCATCCATGTTCCTGCAAAGGACCTGATCTTGTTCTTTTACGTGGCTGTGTAGTATTCTTCAGTGTATATGTACACATTTTCTTTACTCAGTATACCATTGATGTGCATTTAAGTTGATTCCATGTTCTTGCTATTGTGAATAGTGCTGCAATGAACATATGTATGCATATGTCTTTATGGCAGAACAATTTATATTCCTTTGGGTAGTATATACCCAGTAATGGGATTGCTGAGTTGAGTGGTAATTGTGTTTTAAGTTCTTTGATAAATCACCAAAGTGCTTTCCAAAGTGGCTGAACTAATTTACATTCCCACCAGGAGTCTATAAGCATTCCTTTTGCTCTGCAGCCTTGCTAGCATGTGTTATTTTTTGACTTTTTATTATGATAGCCATTCTGACTGGTGTGAGATGGTATGTCATTGTGGTTTTGATTGGCACTTCTCTAATGGTTAGTGATGTTGGACATTTTTAAATGTTCGTTGGCTGTATGTATGTACGACTTCTTTTGAAAAGTGTCTGTTCATGTTCTTGGCCCACTGTTTAATTGGATTGTTTTTTGCTTTTTAATTTGTTTAAGTTCCTTATGGGTTCTGCATGTAAGACCTTTGTTGGATGCATAGTTTGCAAATATTTTCTCCCATTCTGCAGGTTGTCTCTTTACTTTGTTGGTAGTTTCTTTTGCTGTGGAGAAGCTCTTTAGTTTAATTAGGTCTCGTTTGTCAATTTTTGCTTTTGTTGCAATCACTTTTGGCATCTTTATCATGAAACCTTGCCAGGCCTTATGTCTAGAATGGTATTTCCTAGATTATCCTCCGAGGTGTTTATAGTTTTAGGTTTTACATATAAGTCTTTAATTAATCTTGACTTTTATATATGGTGTAAGGAAGGGATCTACTTTCAGTCATCTGCATATGGCTTGCCAATTATTTCAGCACCATTTATTGAAGAGGGAGTCCTTTTCCCATTGCTTGTTTTTGTTGACTTTGTTGAGGATCAGATGGATATAGGTGTGTAGCATTATTTATGGGCTCTGTATGTTGTTCCATTGGTCTATGTGTCTGTTTTTGTACCAGTACCATGCTGTTTTGGTTATTGTAGCCTTATAGCATAGTTTGAAGTGAGGTAATGTGATGCCTTCATCTTTGTTCTTTTTGCTTAGGATTGCCTTGGCTATTCAGATTCTTTTTTGGTTTCATATAAATTTAGCATAGTTTTTTCTAATTCTGAGAATAATGTCATTGATAGTTTGATAGAAATAGCATTGAATCTGTAAATTGTGTTGAGTGATATGACCGTTTTAATAACATTGATTCTTCCAATCTATTAGCATGGAATGTTTTTCCATTTGCTTCTGTCATCTCTGATTTCTTTCATCAATGTTTTGTAGTTTTCTTTATAGAGCTCTTTCACTTCCCTGTTTAGCTGTATTCCTAGGTATTGTACTCTTTTTGTGCCTATTGTGAATGGGATTGTGTTCTTGATTTGGCTGTCAGCTTGGATGTTGTTGGTATATAGAAATGCTGTGAATTTTTGTAGATAAATCTTATATCCCAAAACTTTGCTGAAATTGTTTATCAGATCAAGGAGCTTTTGGGAACAGACTTTGGGTTTTCTAGGCATAGAATCATATCATTTGCAATGATAGATTGACTTCCTGTCTTCCAATTTGGGTGAGTTTTATTTCTTTCTCTTGCCTGATTGCTCTGGCTAGGACTTCCAATACCATATATAATAGGAGTGGTAAGAGATGGCAACCTTGCCTTGGTCCCGTTTTTAAGGGAAATGCTTCTAGCTTTTGCTCATTCAGTATATGTGGCTGTGGGTGTGTCTTTGATCACTCTTATTCTTTTCTTTCTTTATTCCTCCTTTGTCTTTCTCTCTTTCTTTTAAAATTATTATTGTTTACTAGATAAGATGGCTCTTACTATTTTGATGCGTGTTTCTTAAAAGCCTGCTTTGTTGAGGGTTTTTTGACATGAAGGGATGTAGGATTTTATCAAAGGCCTTTTCTGCATATATTGAGATAATCACATAGTTTTTGTTTTTAATTCTGTTTATGCGATGAATCACGTTTGCTGATTTGTGTACATTAAACCAATCTTACATATCAAAGATAAGGCCTAATTGACTGTAGTGGATTAACTGTTTAATATGCTGCTGGATTCAGTTTGCTGGAATTTTGTTGAGGACTTTTGCATCAATATTTATCAAGGATATTGACCTGAATTTGTGTGCATTTGTGTGTGTGTGTGTGCGTGCCAAGTTTTGATATTGGGATGATGGTTGGCCTTAAAGAATGGGTTACTGAGGTATCCCTGCTACCCATTTTTTGGGAATCATTTCCATAGTAATAGTTCCTGTTCTTTATACATCTGGTTGAATTCAGCTATTGATCCATCTGGTCCTGGGCTTTTTTCCTAGTTGGTAGGCTTTATATTGCTAATTCAATTTTGGAACTCATTATTGGTTTGTTCAAGGATTTGATTTCTTCCTGGTTCAATCTTGGGAGGTTGTATGTCTCCAGAAATTTGCCTGTTTCTTCTAGGTTTTCTAGCTTGTGTGCATAGAGTGTTTATGGTAGTCTCTGATGGCTTTTGTATTCTTGTGGGTTTGGTGGTAATGTGCCAAGACCAGCTCAGTCAGGGAGATCCTAACCCAGCAGCAGTAGAGGAATTAAAGACACATGCACAGAAATATAGAGGTGTGAAGTGGGAAATCAAGGGTCTCACAGCCTTCAGAGCTGAGAGTCCTGAACAGAGATTTACCCACGTATTTATTAACAGCAAGCCAGTCATTAGCATTGTTTCCATAGATATTTGATTAACTAAAAATATCCCTTATGGGAAGTGAAGGAATGGGCCGAAATAAAGGGATGAGTCTGGCTAGTTATCTGCAGCAGGAACATGCCCTTAAGGCACAGATCACTCATGCTATTGTTTATGGTTTAAGAATGCCTTTAAGTGGTTTTCCATCCCGGGTGGGCCAGGGGTGGGCCAGGTGTTCCTTGCCGTCATTCCGGTAAACCCACAACCTTCCAGTGTGGGCATTATGGCCATCATGAACATGTCACAGTGCTGCAGAGATTTTGTTTATGGCCAGTTTTGGGGTCAGTTTATGGCCAGATACTGGGGGGGCCTGTTCCCAACATGTCCCCCTTATTTTATTTGCAAAGCAATAAAAGCAAGGGCAGCTTTGTCACGGTGAGCTACTTCTCTCAGGATTCAGGATCCACATCTGCAGACTACAAAGGCAGACAACACAGATTAAAAGCACAATCGTCATTGAAACCACAGAGCTTCCAAGTGTTTTTATGCTGCTAATTTGTCTGCAGCTCCTTCAAGCACCCCAGTGCCTGGCATTAAGGTCAGGTGTGCCTGGGGTGCTTTAAGTATTTGTACTTTTCATTTTGCAATATCTAAAAACAAGTTTGTAGAGTGTCCTTCTAGATCCTTTTTTATTCTTACCTAAATTTTGATCTTGTTAAGCCACAAATCCTTATGTTTAGCTCCTACAATGGGCCATATCATTTGAGGTTGAGGTGCCACTATACTGCCATGGTTCCAGATAATAGGAACTTTTGCTATACTTCTTATCATTTCTACCATCTGACCATTTTGTTCAGACCATCTGCTCCTATAATTGAGGCATACTAGCATACTGCCATCAAAAACCTATTTGTAAACAAAATAGAGGCCGGGCGCGGTGGCTCAAGCCTGTAATCCCAGCACTTTGGGAGGCCGAGACGGGCGGATCACGACGTCAGGAGATCGAGACCATCCTGGCTAACATGGTGAAACCCCGTCTCTACTAAAAAATACAAAAAACTAGCCGGGCGAGGTGGCAGGCGCCTGTAGTCCCAGCTACTTGGGAGGCTGAGGCAGGAGAATGGCGTAAGCCCGGGAGGCGGAGCTTGCAGTGAGCTGAGATCCGGCCACTGTACCCCAGCCTGGGCGACAGAGCGAGACTCCGTCTCAAAAAAAAAAAAAAAAAAAAAAAAAATAGAACCTGGTCAGAAATAATGAACATACTTGTTTAGGAAGATGGCATTGCAGAACAGGCAGAGGTGCTGCACAGCGATTCCTATGGAATCATTATTAATTGGTCCCCTAAGGAGATGTTAACTTGAATTGCACCTCTCAGTCTATGTGCCAAGGCTACACTATGTTCAGATGGTCTGAACAAAATGGTCAGATGGTAGAAATGATAAGAAGTACAGCAAAAGTTCATGAACATGTCACACTGCTGCAGAGATTTTGTTTATGACCAGTTTTGGGGTCAGTTTATGGCCAGATTTTGGGGTGCCTTTTCCCAATAGTAATGTCCCCTTTATCACTTCTTGTTGTGTTTATTTGGATGTTCTCCTTTTATTAGTGTAGCTAGCAATCTATTGATCTTATTTATTCTTTCAGAAAACAAACTGGATTCATTGGTCTTTTATATGGCTTTTCATGTCTTGACTTCCTTCAGTTCAGCTCTGATTTTGGTTATTTCTTGTCTTCTGTTAACTTTGGGGTTGTTTTGCTTATTGTTTTATTGGTTTCTCTAGGTGTGATGTTAGGTTCTTAATTTGAGATCTTTCTAATTTTGTTTTGATTTCCAACTCTTAAGTTCAGGGGTACTTGTGCAGGATATGCAGCCTTGTCACATACTTAAACGTCTGCCATGGTGAAGTAGCTGCACAGATCATCCCATTAACTAGGTTTAAGCCCAACATCCATTAGCCGTTCTTCCTGATGCTTTCCCTCCTCCAACTCCCAACCCTCTGACAGGTCCCAGTGTGTGTCTTTCCCTTAATGTGTCCAGGTATTCTCATCATTCACCTCCCACTTATAAGTGAGAACATAAAGTATTTGATTTTATGTTCCTGTGTTAATTTGCTGAAGATAATAGCTTCCAGCTCCATCCCTGTCCCTGCAAAGGACATAATCTTGTGTCTTTTTATGGCTGCATAGTAGTCTATGGTGTATATGTACCATATTTTCTTTATCCAGGCTATCATTGATGAACATTTAGGTTGATTCCATGTATTTGCTACTGTGAATAGTGCTGCAATAAACACACATGTGCATGTATCTTTTATTTATTTATTTATTTTTGAGGCAGACTCTCACTCTGTTGCCCAGCTGGAGTACAGTTGCATGATCTCAGCTCACTGCAACCTCCACCTCCCAGGTTCCAGTGATTCTTCTGCTCCAATCTCCCGAGTAGCTGGGATTACAAGCCTGCATGACCATGCCTGGCTAATTTTTCCATTTTTTTCGTAGAGACAGAGTTTCACCATGTTGGCAAAGCTGGTCTCAAATTTCTGACTTTAAGTGATCCACCCACCTCCCAAAGTGTTGGGATTACAGGCATGAGCCACCACACCTGGCTGGATGTATCTCTATAATATAATAATTTATATATTTTTGGGTATATGCTCAGTAATGAGATTGCTGGGTCAAACGGCATTTCTGCTTCTAGGTCTTTGAGCAATCACCACACTGTTTTCCACAATGGTTGAACTACTTTACACTCCCACCAGTGGTGTAAAAGTGTTCCTTTTCCTCCACAATGTTGTTAGCATCTGTTGGCTGTTGACTTTTTAATTATAACCCTGCTGACTAGGAGATCCTTTTAACTTTTTGATGTGGACATTTAGCACTAAATATTTCCCTCTTAACACTGCTTTAACTGTGTCCCAGAGATTCTGGTATGTTTTATCTTTGTTCTCATTAGTTTCAAAGAGCTTCTTGATTTCTGCCTTAATTTCATTGTTTATCCAAAATTCATTCAGGAGCATGTTGTTTAATTTCCATGTAATTGTATGGTTTTGTGTGATATTCTTAGTATTGATTTATATTTTTATTGCACTGTGGTTCAGGAGTGTGGTTGGTATGATTTTGATTTTTTTGAATTTGCTGAGAATTGTTTCATCGTTAGTTGTGTGGTCTATCTTACTGTATGTGCCATGTGGCAATAAGAATATATATTCTGTTGTTTTGGGGTGGAGCATTCTGTAGATGTCTACTAGGCCCATTTGGTCATGTGTTGAGTTCTGGTTCTAGTTTCTGCTTTGATGATCTGTCTAACATTGTCCGTGGGGTGTTGAAGTTTCCCACTATTATTGTGTAGTTATCTGAGTCTCTTTGCAGGTCTTTAAGAACTTGCTTTATGAACTAGGTGCTTCCATATTTGGTAAATAAATATTTAAGATAGTCAGGTCTTCTTGTTGAATTGAACCCTTTACTATTATGTAATGTCTTTTTTGTCTTTTTTTGATCTTTGTTGGGTTGAAGGTTGTTTTTTCTATAATTAGAATAGCATCTTCTGCTTTTTTTGTGTGTTTTCCATTTGCTTGGTGGATTTTTCTCTGCAAATTTACTTTTTGCCTATGGGTGTCATTGCATGTGAGGTGGAGCTCTTGAAGACAGCATACTGTTGAGTCTTACTTTTTTATCCAACTTGCCACTCTGTGCCTTTCAGTTGTGGCATTTAGCCCATTTACAGTCAAGGTTAATATTCACATGTACAGGTTTGATCCTTTCATCATATTGTTAGCTGCTTGTTATACAGCCTTTGTGTGTGTGTGTGTGTGTGTGTGATTGCTTTATAGTGTCACTGATCTGTGTTTTCATGGCACTTTTCTTTCCATATTTAGCACTCCTTTCAGCACCTCTTGTAAGATGGGTCTTGTTGTAACAAATTCTCCTAGCATTTGCTTGTCTGAAAAGGATTGTAAGAAATCAAACATATATCTCAGTCCTGGGCCCAGTACAAACACATTCCTCCATATATCTCAGTCCTGGGCCCAGTACAAACATTCCTCCATTTTTCTCAACTTCCTGGGCCCAGTACAAACATTCCTCCATTTGTCTCAACTTCCTGGGCCCAGTACGAACATTCCTCCATTTGTCTCAACTTCCTGGGCCCAGTACAAACATTTCTCCATTTGTCTCAACTTCCTGGGCCCAGTACAAACACCACCTGGAGAGTCCCCAATAAGGTCACAACCGTTTGTGGAGTGGTTTTACTGAAAGCTCAGGAACCAATAAAAAAAACTGCTAAATGTATAACTTAAAATGTTAACCAATTGTAATGCTGTAACCAAAAGAATTCCCTTGTTTCTCTGTAACCTTACATATCCTGTTTACATCGGGCTATAAAAAGCGAGCACATGCATCGTTCGGGGCCCTCTTGTATGCTGTGGAGCAGAGGGACCAAGTTCGAACTTGCAGTAAAGATCCTTGCCGCTTGGCTTTGACTCTGGACTCTGGTGGTCTTCTTTGGGGAATAAACAGTCTGGGCATAACAGGATCTTATTTTTCCTTCACTTATGAAGCTTAGTTTGGCTGGATATGAAATTCTTGGTTGGAATTTCTTTTCTTTGAGAATGTTGAATATGAGCCCCCAATCTGGCTTGTAAGGTTTCTGCTAAAAAGTCAACTGTTAGCCTGATGGGGTTCCCTTTCTAGGTGACCTGCCTTTAATATTTTTTCTTGCATTTCAACCTTGGAGAATCTGTGTGTCTAGGGGATTGTCATCTTGTATAGTATCTCATAGAGGTTCTCTGCATTTGCTGAATTTGAATGTCAGCCTCCGTAGGTGAGACTGGGGAATTTTCAAGGACAATATCCTGAAATATGTTTTCCAAGTTGCTACCTTTGTCTTCCTCTCTTTCAGAGACACCAATGAGACTTCGATTTCATGTCTGTTATGGTTGGGCTATGTCCCCACCCCAAATCTCATCTTGAATTGTGAGCCCCATAATCCCCATGTATTGTGGGAGGGGCCTGGTGGGAGGTAATTGAATCATGGGGGTTGGTTTTTCCCATGCTGTTCTTATGATAGTACATAAATCTCATGATATCTGATGATTTTATAAAGCACAGTTCCCCTGAATATGTTCTCTTGCCTGTGGTCATATAAGATGTGCCTTTGCTCCTCCTTCACCTTCTGCCAAGATTGTGTGGCCTCCTCAGCCACGAGGAACTGTGAGTCCATTAAACCTCTTTTTCTTTATAAATTACCCAGTCTTGGTATTTTTTCACAGCAGTATGAAAGTTGCCTAATGCAGTAAATTGGTCCTGGAAGTGAAGCACTGCTATTGAGATACTCAAGAATGTATCTTTGAAACTGGATAACAGGCAGAGGTTGGAACAGTTTGGAGGGCTCAGAAGAAGATAGAAAAATGTGGGAATATCTGAAACTTCCTAGAGACTCATTGAATGGCTTTAATCAAAATGCTGATAGAGATATGGACAATAAGGTCCAGGCTGAGGTGGTCTCAGATACAGATGAGGAACTTTTAGGGAACTGGAGTAAAGGCCACTCTTG
Source organism: Trachypithecus francoisi (assembly GCF_009764315.1). NCBI lineage: Eukaryota > Metazoa > Chordata > Mammalia > Primates > Cercopithecidae > Trachypithecus > Trachypithecus francoisi. Next base: position 24,795 of record NW_022680605.1, on the reverse strand, counting down.
CATGCAAAGAGACTGGTGGCATTTTGCCCCTTCCCTAGAGGTCTGTGGAACTTTGAACTTGAGAGAGATGATTTAGTGTATCTGGCAGAAGAAATTCATAAGTGGTAAAGTGTTCAAGAGGAAGCAAAATATAAATGTTTGGAAAATTTGCAGCCTGATGATGCAATAGAAAAGAAAATCCCATTTTCCGGGGAGGCATTCAAGCCTGCTGTAGAGATTTGCATAAGTAACAAGAGCCAAATGTTAATTACTAAGACAATGGGGAAAGGATCTCCAGGGCATGTCAAAGACCTTTGTGGCAGCCCCTCCCATAACAGGCCCAGAGGCCTAAGAGAAAAAAAAATGGTTTCCTGGGCTGGGTCCAGGGTCTCCCTGTTGTGTTCACTTTAGGAACTTGATGCCCTGTATCCCAGCTGCTCCAGCTGTGTCTAAAAGGGGCCAAGGTACAGCTTAGGCTGTGGCTTCAGATGGTGCAAGCCCCAATCCTTGGTAGCTTCCGTGTGGTGTTGAGACTGTGAGTGCACAGAAGTCAAGAATTGAAGTTTGGAGGCTAGGTGTGGTGGCTCATTACTGTAATCCCAGTGGTTTGGGAGGCCAAGACAGGCAGATCACCTGAAGTTGGGAGTTTGAGACCAGCCTGGCCAACATGGAAAAGCCCTATCTGTACTAAAACACACCAAAAATTAACCGGGTGTGGTGGTGGACACCTGTAATCCCAGCTACTCAGGAAGCTGAGGCAGGAGGTGGAGTTTGCAGTGAGCCGAGATTGTGCCACTGCACTCCAGCCTGGGTGACAGAGCAAGACGCCATCTAAAAAAAAAATTGAGATTTGGGAACCTCTATCTAGATTTCAGAGGATGTATGGAACGGCCTGGATGTCTAGGCAAAGTTTGCTGCAGGGGTAGAGCCCTAATGGAGAACCTCTGCCAGGGGAGTAGAGAAGGGAAATGTGGGGTGGGAACCCCCACTCAAAGTCCCCACCGGGGCATTGCCTAGTGAAGCTGTGAGAAGAGGGCCACCATCTTCTGGACCCCAGAATGGTAGATCCGCCGACAGTTTGGCTTGTACTGTGTGCCTGGAAAAGTCACAGATACTCAACACTAGCCTGTGAAAGTAGTCAGGAGTGGGGCTGTACCCTGCAAAGCCACAGGGGTGGAGCTGCCCAAGACCATGGACACCTATCTCTTGCATCAGTGTGACCTGGATGTGAGTCACAGAGTCAAAGAAGATCTTTTTTGAGCTTTAAAATTTGACTTTCCTGCTGGATTTCAGACTTGCATGGAGCCAGCACCTCGTTTGTTTTGACCAATTTCTCCCATTTGCAATGGGTGTATTTACCCAATGCCTATACCCCCATTGTATCAAGGAAGTAACTAATTTGCTTTTGATTTTACAGGCTCATAGGCAGAAGGGACTTGCCTTGTCTCAGATGAGATTTTGAACTGTGGACTTTTGGGTTAATGTTGGAATGAGTTAAGGCTCTGGGGGACTATTGGGAAGGCATAATTGTTTTGAAATGTAAGGACATGAGATTTGGGAGGGGCCAGGGGTGGAATAATATGGTTTGGTTCTGTCCTCACACAAATCTCATCTTGAATTGTAGGTTTCATAATACCCACATGTTGTGGGAAGGACCCACGTGGGAGGTAATCGAATTGCAGGGCAGGTTTTTCCTGTGCTGTTCTTGTGACAGTGAATAAGTCTTATGAGATCTGATGGTTTTATAAAGGGCTGTTCCCCTGCATATGCTCTCTTGCCTGCCACCATGTAAGACATGCCTTTGCTCACCTTCTGTCATGATTGTGAGGCCTCTCTAGGCATGTGGAACTGTGAGTCCATTAAACCTTTTCTTCTTTACAAATTATCCAGTCTCAGGTATTTCTTCATAGCAGTATGAAAATGGACTAATACAGTGTCTTTACATAATCTCTTTTTTTGGTGGTTTTGTTCATTCTTCTTTTATCTTTCTTCTTTATTTTTGTCTGAATGAGTTATTTTGGAGAACTGGTCTTCAAGCTCTGAGATTCATTCCTCAGCTTGGCCTATTCTGCTGTTAATACTTATTATTGCATTATAATATTCTTGCAGTGGTTTTTCAGCTCCATCATGGTGCTAGTTTGTTTCTTAAAATGATCATTTCATCTTTCATCTTACAACTAGTCTGTTAATTCCCTATGGTCATTTGATTTTTCAATTGGTTGCCTTTAAACCTAGGTTCCTGGCTTAAAACTATTTTGCAAACTGAGATTATCATGCTACTATTAATTTGCTTGAGCCTTCCAAGAAGAGAGTTTTTATGCAATCACTGTAAAATGGGGGAGCCCTAGAAGCCAGGTTTCTACACACTGTAGCTTGTTTTTTCTTGTGGTTTTACCTGTAACTTGTTAAATTTCTGCAGAAGTGCAATTCTGAACAGAAGAATGCTGGTCCAGCACTTTGAGATTATAGCCATTACCTACAGAACAGACAAAATTAACTTAACAGCCTGGGGACCACTTTTCTGAATCTTCCTTGTTGCTCAGATGTGGCTAAAAGGGTTTTGGCAGTGACTGCTAGTCACCGATCACTTCCTTCCAATGTGGAAGGGACCACATTGGAAGGGACCAGTCCAAATCAAATAGAGAATGCTTCTTCTCAGCACCACGAGACCTCAGTATTTATCTAAATGAGTTGAAAACTTATTTCTACACACAAACCTGCACATGAATGATTTTAATAACTTTTTATTTGCCATTGCCAATACTGGAAGCAACCAACATGTCTTTCAATAGGTGAATACAAAAGTAGTAAATCCATACAATGGAATATTGCTTATTGTTAAAAAAATGAGCTGTCAAGCCATGAAAAGACATGGGGGAAACATATGTATACCAGTAACTGAAGTAAACTAACCTGAAAAGGCTCTATACTGTATGATTCCATCTACATGACATTCTGGAAAAGGCAAAACTCTGGTGACACTAAAATATCATATTTTTAACCAAGGGCTTGAGGAAGGAGCGTAGTGAATAGGCAGAGCACAGAGGACTTTTATGGGATTGAAACTATTCTGTATTATATTAACATGCTGGATACTGTCACACATTATCCAAAGCCCATCGAATGTACAACACAAAGAGTGAACCCTATATAAGCTGGACTTTGTTGATGGTGATGTGTCAATATTGGTCTATTGATTGTAGCTATGAAACCTCACTGGTGAGAGTAACTAATTGTTGGGGAGGTTACCTGTGGGTGAGAAGAGGGAGTATGTGGGAGCTGTGTATTTTCCAGTTAGTTTTGCTGGGAACCCAAACCAATCCTAAAAAATAAATTCTAATTAAAAAATCCCCACTGTAATCCACAATTCTAGCCAAGCTGAGGTTTGCATTATTCTGTGACTGTGAAGGGCTTAATACTGATACTCTCCTGATCATTTAACTGAGATGTGTGTTTTAAAGGATGGGATGTGCAATATCATTAAATTGGGAGTTAAAAAACTGAAATTCTCACACACTTTTGCATTGGTGGCACTTTATCTCATTGAGTCACCAAATGCTCATTCCTTAAAAATGAATCAAAATTAAAGGCCCCTTCTATCTTTAACTTATCTATGATTCTTTCATTCTATAAAAGGCCCAGGCAGGAGACTCAGTTCATCAAATCAGGGATACTCACCTCCTAAGGAATAAAATAATTGCTGTAAAGGGAGCAGTTGAGCTTATTTTATCCAAAATAAGGTGGTGTAGTTGTGGTTCTTCTAGAATTTGTAGGTATGGGAGTTAGGCAGTAACTCTTTACCATCGGTACGGAATTAACTAAGATCTAGACTCACTCAAGTTACTAAAGGCGTATAAAACTACACTCTCTGACCCCCATTTTAATCGATTTGCACTGTAATTATTAACTAAATTAATATTTACTTTGCAAGTCACTCACTAGGCTCATCCATGAAATATCAAAACACAGCACACAATCAGTCAATGTTAGCAAACCCAGTTGAACTGAATGTTTTATTTGGGAGAAAGGGTGCAAGACTCAGAGGTTATGGGTTCCATAGCACCTGCAGACACCATGTCCTTGGTTAAGGTATTGAATTTCTGAGGCCCAGCTTCCTCATCCCTAAAATAAGAGTACTTTTACCTTAGGCAAAAGTAATTGAGAGAATAAAGAGGAGTATGATGGGTGTGAAAATCTATATTAATTGTCAGAATCCCTGTAAACATGACTCATAAAACATTGTGTAACTGCATATTGATTTTTTTAATTTTAATTTTTGTGGGTATGTTGTAGGTACTTATATTTATGGGGTGCATTTAATGTTTTGATACAGGTATGCAGTGTGTAATAATCACATCAGGGTAATTGGGGTCAAGCCAAGCATTTATCATTTTTTTGTTGTAGGTACATTCCAATTCTACTCTTTTAGTTATTTTCAAATATACAATAAATTATCATTGATTGTAGTCACCCTACTGTGCTATCAAATACTAGATCTTATTCATTATATATAACTATATTTTTACACTCATTAAGTATCCCCACTTTATCCCCCAATTTCTGCTACCCTTCTCAGCCTCTGGTCATCATCATTCTACTCTCTATCTCCATGAATTTAATTCTTTTGATTTTTAGCCCCCACGTATGAGTGAACATGTATTTGTCTTTCTGTGCCTGGCTTATTTCATTTAACATAGTATCTTCCAATTATGTCCATGTTGTTGCAAATGACAGGATGTCATTCTTTTTTATGACTGAATAATATTCTTTTGTGTAAATGTACCACATTCTTTTTATCTATTTATCTGTTGAACACACTCCCAATCTTGGACATTATGTATAGTGTTGCAATAAACGTGGGAATGCAGGTATCACTTTGCTGTACTGATTTTTTTTCTTTTGAGTATATATCTAGCAGTCGGATTGCTGGATAATACAGTAGTTCTATTTTTAGTTTTTGAGGAACCTCCATACTAGGTTGCTGAAATGTTTTCCATAGAGATTGTACTAATTTCCATGCCCACTAACAATATACAAGTGTTCTCCTTTTTTTTTTTTATTTTTATTTTTTTGAGACAGAGTCTCGCTCTGTCGCCCAGGCTGGAGTGCAGTGGCCGGATCTCAGCTCACTGCAAGCTCCGCCTCCCGGGTTCCCGCCATTCTCCTGCCTCAGCCTCCCGAGTAGCTGGGACTACAGGCGCCCGCCACCTCACCCGGCTAGTTTTTTGTATTTTTTAGTAGAGACGGGGTTTCACCGTGTTAGCCAGGATGGTCTCGATCTCCTGACCTCGTGATCCGCCCGTCTCGGCCTCCCAAAGTGCTGGGATTACAGGCTTGAGCCACCGCGCCCGGCCAAGTGTTCTCCTTTATCCACATCCTTGCTAGGTGATGTCTCATTGTAGTTTTGATTTGCATTTCTGTGATGATTAATGATGTTGAGTATTTTTCATATATCTCTTTGCCATTTGTATGTCTTCTTTTGAGAAATTTCTATTCAAATCTTTGACCCATTTAAAAAACAGAATTATTTGATTTTTTTCATATTGAGTTGTCTGAGTTCCTTACATATTCTTGTTATTAATCCTTTGTTAGATGGATAGTGTGTAAATATTTTCTCTAATTCTGTGTGTTGTTGCTTCACTTTGTTGAATGTTTGCTTCGCAGAATCTTTTTAAACTTGATATATCCCATTTGTCCATTTTTGCTTTGGTTGTCTGTGCTTTTGAGATATTACTCAAGAAATCTGCGCCAAGACCAATGTCCTGGAGAGTTTCCCGGATACTTTCTTTTAGTAATTTCATAGTTTGAGGTCTTAGATTTAAGTCTTCAATTTATTTTAATTTGATTTTTGTATATGGTGAGAGATAGGGGTCTAGTTTCATTTTTTTCTGCATATAGATGTCCAGTTTCCCCAGTACCATTTATTGAAGAAAATATCCTTCCTCCAGTTTATGTTCTTGGCACTTTTGTGAAAAATGAGTTCATGGTAGGTGTGTGGATTTATTTCTGGGTTCTCCATTCTGTTTCATTGGTCTGTGTATCTGTTTTAATGCCAGTACCATGCTGTTCTGATTGCTATAGCTCTGTAGTATAATTTGAAGTCAGGTAATGTGATTTCTTCAGTTTTTTTTTTTTTTTCTTTGGATAGCTTTGGCTATTCTGGGTCTTTTGTGGTTCCCTATACATTATAGAATTTTTTTTCTATTTCTGTGAAGAATGTCATTACTGTTTTGATAGGGATTGTATTGAATATGTGGAGTGCTTAGGATAGTATGGACATTTTAAAAGTATTAATTATTCCAGTCCATCAACATGGAGTATCTTTCCATTTTTTGTGTACTTTTCCATTTCTTTTATCAACGTTTTATAGTTTTTATTGTAGAGATCTTTGGTCAAATTATTCCTAGATATTTTATTTTGTGTGTAACTATTGTAATGGGATTACTTCTTTTATTTATTTTTGATTGTTCACTGTTGGCACATAGAAATGCTACTGATTTTTGGATGTTGATTTTGTATGCTGCAACTTTACTGAATTTGTCAGTTCTAATAGTTTTCTTGGGAAGTTTTTAGACTTTTCCAATTATGAGATTATATCTTCTGCAAACAAGAGTAATTTGACTTCTTCCTTTCCATTTTGGATGCCCTTTATATCTTTCTGTTGTCTGACTGCTCCAGCTAGGACTTCCAGTACCATGTTGAATAACGGTGGTGACAGTGGGCATCTTTGTCATGTTCCAGGTCATAGAGGAAAGGCTTTCAGTTTTTCTCATTCAGTATTATACTAACAGTGGGTCTATCATATATGGCTTTTATTATGTTGAGGTATGTTCCCTCTATCCCCAGGTTTTTTAGGGCTTTTGTCATGAAGTGATGTTGAAATGTATCAAATGTTTTTTCAGCATAAATTGAAATAATCATATCACTCTTATCCTTCATTCTATTGGTATGTCACATTGACTAATTTGTGTATATTAAACCATCCTTGCATCCCAGTGATAAATCCCACTTAGTCATTATGCATCATCCTTCTAATGTATCGTTGATTTTGGTTTGCTAGTATTTTGTTGAGGATATTTGCATCAATATTTATCAGAGATGTTAGCCTGTAGTTTTCTTTTTTTGTCTGGTTTTGGTGTCAGGGTAATACTGCCCTTGTAGAATGAGTTTGGAAGTATTTCCTCCTCCTCCTCCTCCTCCTCCTCTGTTTTTCAGATTAGTTTAAGTAGGATTGGTATTATTCTTCTTTAAATGTTTGGTAGAATTCAGCAGTGAAGCCATTAGGTTCTGGGTTTATCTTAACTGAGAGATTTTTTCTTAAGGCTTTGGTCTTGTTCTTTGTTACTATTCTGCTCAGGTTTTGGTTTTCTTCATGGTTCAATCTTGGTAGCTTGTATGTGTCTAGAAAATTGTCAGTTTCTTCTATATTTTCCAATTTATTGGCATGTCGTTGCTCATAGTAGCCACTAATGATCCTTTGAATTTCTGCAGTATCCGTTGTAATGTCTCCTTTTTCATCTCTAATTTTATTTATTTGTATTTTCTCTCCTTTTTTCTGAATCTGGCAAAAGGTTTATCAATTTTGTTTAACTTTTCAAAAAACAAATGTCTTGTTGCATTCGTCTTTTGTATTGCTTTTAAATTTCAATTTTATTTATTTCTGCTCTGATCTTTATGATTTCTTTTTTTCTATTAATGTTGGGTGGGTTTGCTCTTGCTTTATTTATTTATTTATTTTTATTATACTTTAAGCTCTAGAGTACATGTGCACAATGTGCAGGTTTGTTACATATGTATACATGTGCCATGTTGGTTTGCTGCACCCATTAACTCATTATTTACATTAGGTATGTCTCCTAATGCTATTCCTCCCCCTTACCCCCTGCCTACAATAGGACTTGGTGTGTGATGTTCCCCTTCCTGTGTCCAAGTGATCTCGTTGTTCAATTCCCATCTTTGAGTGAGAACATGCGGTGTGCGGTTTTCTGTTCTTGCGATAGTTTGCTGAGAATGAAGGTTTCCAACTGCATCCATGTCTCTACAAAGGACACGAACTCATCCTTTTTTATGGCTGCAGAGTATTGCATGGTGTATATGTACCACATTTTCTTAATCCAGTCTGTCACTGATGAACATTTGGGTTGATTCCAAGTCTTTGCTATTGTGAATAGTGCCACAATAAACATACGTGTGCATGTGTCTTTATAGCAGCATGATTTATAATCCTTTGGGTATATCCCCAGTAATGGGATGGCTGGGTCAAATGATATTTCTAGTTGTAGATCCTTGAGAAATCGCCACACTGTTTTCCACAATGGTTGAACAGTTTACAGTCCCACCAACAGTGTAAAAGTGTTCCTACTTCTCCACATCCTCTCCAGCACGTGTTGTTTCCTGATTTTTTTAATGATTGCCATTCTAACTGGTGTGAGATGATATCTCATTGTGGTTTTGATTTGCATTTCTCTGATGGTGAGTGATGATGAGCATTTTTTCATGTGTCTGTTGGCTGTATGAATGTCTTCTTTTGAGAAGTGCCTGTTCATATCCTTTGCTCACTTTTTGATGGGTTTGTATTTTTCTTCTAAATTTGATTGAGTTCTTTATAGCTTCTGGATATTAGCCCTTTGTCAGATGAGTAGATTGTAAAAATTTTCTCCCATTCTGTAGGCTGCCTGTTCACTCTGATGGTAGTTTCTTTTGCTGTGCAGAAGCTCTTTAGTTTAATTAGATCCCATTTGTCAATTTTGGCTTTTGTTGCCATTGCTTTTGGTGTTTTAGACATGAAGTCCTTGCCCAGGCCTATGTCCTGAATGATATTACCTAGATTTTCTTCTAGGGCTTTTATGGTTTTAGGTCTAACATTTAAGTCTCTAATCCATCTTGAATTGATTTTCGTATAAGGAGTAAGGAAAGGATCCAGTTTCAGCTTTCTACTTATGGCTAGCCAATTTTCCCAGCACCATTTATTAAATAGGAAATCGTTTCCCCATTTCTTGTTTTTGTCAGGCTTGTCAGATGGCTGTAAATGTGTGGTATTATTTCTGAGAGCTCTGTTCGGTTCCATTGGTCTATATCTCTGCTTTAGTATCAGTACCATGCTGTTTTGGTTACTGTAGCCTTGTAGTATAGTTTGAAATCAGGTAGCTTGATGCCTCCCGCTTTGTTCTTTTGGTTTAGGATTGTCTTGGCAATGTGGGCTCTTTTTTGGTTCCATATGAACTTTAAAGCAGTTTTTTCCAATTCTGTGAAGAAAGTCATTGGTAGCTTAAAGGGATGGCATTCAATCTATAAAGTATCTTGGGCAGTATGGCCATTTTCACAATATTGATTCTTCCTCTCCATGATCATGGTGTGTCCTTCCATTTGTTTGTGTCCTCTTTAATTTCACTGAGCAGTGGTTTGTAGTTCTCCTTGAAGAGGTCCTTTACATCCCTTTCAAGTTGGATTCCTAGGTACTTTATTCTCTTTGAAGCTATTGTGAATGGGAGTTCATTCAAGATTTGGCTCTCTGTTTGTCTGTTACTGATGTATAAGAAAGCTTGTGATTTTTGCAAATTGATTTTGTATCTTGAGACTTTGCTGAAGTTGCTTATCAGCTTAAGGAGATTTTGGGCTGAGACAATGAGGTTTTCTAAATATACAATCTTGTCATCTGCAAACAGGGACAATTTGACTTCTTCTTTTCCTAACTGAATACCCTTTATTTCTTTCTCTTGCCTGATTGCCCTAACCAGAACTTCCACCACTATGTTGAATAGGAGTGGTGAGAGAGGGCATCCCTGTCTTGTGCCAGTTTTCAAAGGGAATTTTTCCAGTTTTTGCCCATTCAGTATGATATTGGCTGTGGGTTTGTCATAAATAGCTGTTATTATTTTGAGATACGTTCCATCAATACCGAATTTATTGAGAGTTATTAGCATGAAGGGCTGTTGAATTTTGTCAAAGGCCTTTTCTGCGTCTATTGAGATAATCATGTAGTTTTTGTCTTTGGCTCTGTTTATATGCTGGATTATGTTTATTGATATACGTATGTTGAACCAGCCTTGCATCCCAGGGATGAAGCCCACTTGATGATGGTGGATAAGCTTTTTGATGTGCTTCTGGATTCATTTTGCCAATGTTTTATTGAGGATTTTTGCATCAATGTTCATCAGGGATATTGGTCTAAAATTCTCTTTTTTTGTTGTATCTCTGTCAGGCTTTGGTATCAGGATGATGTTGGCATCATAAAATGAGTTAGGGAGGATTCCCTCTTTTTCTATTGTTTGGAATACCTTCAGAAGGAATGGTACCAACTCTTCCTTGTACCTCTGCTAGAATTTGGCTGTGAATCCGTCTGGTCCTGGACTTTTTTTGGATGGTAGGCTATTAATTATTGCCTCAATTTTAGAGCCTGCTATTGGTCTATTCAGGGATTCAACTTCTTCCTAGTTTAGTCTTGGGAGTATGTAAGTGTCCGGGAAATTATCCATTTCTTCTAGGTTTTCTAGTTTATTTGCATAGAGGTGTTTATAGTATTCTCTGATGGTAGTTTGTATTTCTGTGGAGTCGGTGGTGATATCCCCTTTATCATTTTTTATTGCATCTATTTCATTCTTCTCTCTTTCCTTCTTTATTAGTCTTGCTAGTGGTCTATCAATTTTGTTGCTCCTTTCAAAAAACCAGCTCCTGGATTCAATGTTTTTTGGAGGGTTTTTTGTCTGCTCTCATCTTAGTTATTTCTTGCCTTCTGCTAGCTTTTGAATGCGTTTGCTGTTGCTTCTCTAGTTCTTTTAATTGTGATGTTAGAGTGTCAATTTTAGATCTTCCCTGCTTTTGTGAGCATTTAGTGCTATAAATTCCCCTCAATACACTGCTTTAAATGTGTCCCAGAGATTCTGGTATGTTGTATCTTTGTTCTCATTGGTTTCAAAGAATATCTTTATTTCTGCTTTAATTTCATTATGTATCCAGTAGTCATTCAGGAGCAGGTTGTTCAGTTTCCATGTAGTTGAGTGGTTTTGATTGAGTATCTTAGTCCTGAGTTCTAGTTTGATTGCGCTGCGGTCTGAGAGACAGTTTGTTGTGATTTCTGTTCTTTTACATTTGTTGAGGAGTGCTTTACTTCCAAGTATGTGGTCAATTTTGGAATACGTATGATGTGGTGCTGAGAAGAACATATATTCTGTTGATTTGGGGTGGAGAGTTCTGTAGATGTCTATTAGGTCTGCTTGGTGCAGAGTTGAGTTAAATTCCTGGATATCCTTGTTAACTTTCTGTCTCATTGATCTGTCTAATGTTGACAGTGGGGTGTTAAAGTCTCCCATTATTATTGTATGTGAGTCTGTTTGTAAGTCTCTAAGGACTTGCTTTATGAATCTGGGTGCTCCTGTATTGGGTGCATATATATTTAGGAGAGTTAGCTCTTCCTGTTGAATTGATCCCTTTACCATTATGTAATGGCCTTCTTTGTCTCTTTTGATCTTTGATGGTTTAAAGTCTGTTTTATCAGAGACTAGGATTGCAACACCTGCTTTTTTTTTGTTTTCCATTTGCTTGGTATATCTTCCTCCATCCCTTTATTTTGAGCCTATGTGTGTCTCTGTGTGTGAGATGGGTCTCTTCAGTACAGCAAACTGATGGGTCTTGACTCTTTATCCAATTTGCCACTCTGTGTCTTCTAACTGGGCCATTTAGTCCATTTACATTTAAAGTTAATATTGTTATGGGTGAACTTGATCCTGTCATTATGATATTAGCTGGTTATTTTGCTCATTAGTTGATGTAGTCTCTTCCTAGCATCAATGGACTTTGAATGTTGACATGATTTTGCAATGGCTGGTAGCTGTTGTTCCTTTCCATGTTTAGTGCTTCCTTCAGGATCTCTTGTAGGGCAGGCCTGGTGGTGACAAAATCTCTAAGCATTTGCTTGTCTGTAAAGAATTTTATTTCTCCTTCACTTATGAAACTTAGTTTGGCTGGATATGAAATTCTGGGTTGAAAGTTCTTTTCTTTAAAAATGTTGAATATTGCCCCCCCCCCCCCTTCTGGCTTGGAGAGTTTCTGCCAAGAGATGTGCTGTTAGTCTGATGGGCTTCCCTTTGTGGGTAACCCGCCTTTCTCTCTGGCTGCCCTTAACGTTTTTTCCTTCATTTCAACTTTGGTGAATCTGACAATTATGTGTCTTAGAGTTGCTCTTCTTGAGGAGTATCTTTGTGGTGTTATCTGTATTTCCTGAACTTGAATGTTGGTCTGCCTTACTAGGTTGGGGAAGTTCTCCTCGATGATATCCTGCAGAGTGTTTTCCAACTGGGTTCCATTTTCCCCGTCACTTTCAGGCACACCAATCAGACGTAGATTTGGTCTTTTCACATAGTCCCATATTTCTTGGAGGCTTTGTTCATTTCTTTTTACTCTTGTTTCTCTATACTTCTCTTCTCACTTCTTTTTATTCATTTGATCTTCAATCGCTGATACTCTCCCTTCCAGTTGATCGAGTCGGTTACTGAAGCTTGTGCATTTGTCACGTAGTTCTTGTGTTATGGTTTTCATCTCTATCTGTTCTTTTAAGGACTTTTCTACATTGGTTATTCTCATTAGCCATTCGTCAAATCTTTTTTCAAGGTTTTTAGTTTCTTTTTGCTGGGTATGTAGTTCCTCCTTTAGCTCTGAGAAGTTTGATTGACTGAAGCCTTCTTCTCTCAACTCATCAAAGTCATTCTCCGTCCAGCTTTGTTCCATTGCTGGCAATAAGTTGCATTCCTTTGGAGGGGGAGATGCGCTCTAATTTTTTGAATTTCCGGCTTTTCTGCACTGCTTTTTCCCCATCTTTGTGATTTTATCTGCCTTTGGTCTTTGACGATGGTGATGTACTGATGGGGTTTTGGTGTGGGTGTCTTTTCTGTTTGTTAGGTTTCCTTCTAACAGTCAGGATTCTCAGCTGCAGGTCTGTTGGAGTTTGCTTGAGGTCCACTTCAGACCCTGTTTGCCTGGGTATTAGCAGCGGAGGCTTCAGAAGATAGAATATTGCTGAACAGCGAGTTTTGCTGTCTGATTCTTGCTCTGGAAGCTTTGTCTCAGGGGTGTACCCAGCCATGTGAGGTGTGAGGTGTGAGGTATCAGTCTGCACCTAGTGGGGGATGTCTCCCAGTTAGGCTACTCAGGGATCACAGAGCCACTTGAGCAGGCAGTCTGTCCATTCTCAGATCTGAACCTCCGTGCTGGGAGATCCACTGCTCTCTTCAAAGCTGTCAGACAGGAACATTTACCTCTGCCAAGGTTTCTGCTGCTTTTTGTTTAGTTATGCCCTGTCCCCAGAGGTAGAGTCTACAGAGACAGGCAGGCCTCCTTGAGCTGCGGTGGGTTCCACCCAGTTTGAGCTTCCTGGCAGCTTTTTTTCCCTACTTAAGCCTCAGCAATGGCAAGCGCCCCTCTCCTAACCTCGCTGCCTCCTTCCAGTTAGATCTCAGACTGCTGTGCTAGCAATGAGGGAGGCTCTGTGTGTGTGGGACCCTCTGGGCCAGGTGTGAGATATAATCTCCTGGTGTGCCCTTTGCTAAGACCCTTGGTAAAGTGCAGTATTAGGGTGAGAGTTACCCGATTTTCCAGCTGTAGTGTGTCTCAATTTCCTTTGGCTAGGAAAAGGAATCCCTTCCCCCTTGCACTTCCTAGGTGAGGCGGTGCCTCACCCTGCTTCAGGTCTCGCTGGTCGGGCTGCCCCCGTGGACCAGCACCAACTGTCTGACATGCCCCAGTGAGATGAACCCGGTACCTCAGTTGAAAATGCAGAAATCACCCATCTTCTGTGTCACTCACGCTGAGAGCTGGAGGCTGGAGCTGTTCCTATTCGGCCATCTTGGGCGTGCCCCCTACTTATTTTTTAAGATGCATTATTAGATTTCTTTTCTACAGTTTTTCCTGTTTGCGATGCAAGCAGTTATAGCTGTGAACTCCCTCTTTGTCCTCCTTTTGCTGCATTCCATAGGTTTTTGTATGTTATGTTTCCATTTTTTTGTCACAAATTTTTTCAATTTCCTTCTTAATTCTTTATTGACCTGCTGGTCTTTCAGGAGTGTGTTGTTTAATTTTCATGTATTTGTATAGTTTCCAAAATTTCTTGTTATTAATTTCTAGGTTTTTTATTTTTTATTAATTTTTTTTCTTTTTGAGATGGAGTTTTGCTCTTTGTGCCCAGGCTGTAGTGCAATGGCATGATCTCGGCTTACCACAACCTGTGCCTCCTGAGTTCAAGTGATTCTCCTGCCTCAGCCTCCCAAGTAGCTGGGATTATGGGCATGCACTACCACACCTGCCTAATTTTTGTATTTTTAGGAGCTATTGAGTTTCTTCCTGTTGGTCGGACTGGACACAAACTGCCGACCTCAATTGATCTGCTCACCTCGGCCTCCCAAAGTGCTGGGGTTACAGGCATGAGACACTGCACCTGGCTGATTTCTAGTTTTATTCCATTGTAGTCAGAGAAGATGCTTGATATTATTTCAATATTTTTGTATGCGTGTGAGAGGGAAACATTACGTTTCTTCCTATCTAGGACATGGAGCTGGTGCAGCCCACTCACCCTTTACAGAGGCATCAATGAATCTTATCAGGAGCTCCTGTCAGCCGTACTCATCAAACCCCATGCCTATGCTCATCACTGAGTTATTTATGGGCAAGCCAGCTTTGCCCAGCTGTGGCTCTGCATCCCCACAGAACAGGAAGCTCAGGGAACTGGGTACTCCAATGTCCAGCCTATCACTTGAAACAACAGAGAACATCTCACAGTAAACAAAGATCCACTACATACCCATCTGCTTGTGACACAGCTGGTTCTTTTTTTTTTTTTTTTTTGAGACAGAGTCTCGCTCTGTCACCCAGGCTGGAGTGCAGTGGCCGGATCTCAGCTCACTGCAAGCTCTGCCTCCCGGGTTTACGCCATTCTCCTGCCTCAGCCTCCTGAGTAGCTGGGACTACAGGCGCCCGCCACCTCGCCTGGCTAGTTTTTTGTATTTTTTAGTAGAGACGGGGTTTCACCGTGTTAGCCAGGATGGTCTCGATCTCCTGACCTCGTGATCCGCCCGTCCCGGCCTCCCAAAGTGCTGGGATTACAGGCTTGAGCCACCGCACCCGGCCGACACAGCTGGTTCTTACCTGTAAGTGCCATCTACTTGCTTGTAAGTTGAATCAGACAGTTTAATATAAAATCTGTTGACAAAGGGCATAGGGCTGTAGAAGAAAAGCCAAAAGACCTTACCCAATATACTCTACAGTCACACCCCATAGGAAGGGAGAGAAGGATAAAGGAAAAGAAAAAAATAAGAAAAGAAAAAATTCTATCCACAGAAAAATAGTTTCAAAAATTAAAAGTGGCAGCCTCTCCAAATGAGAAGGAACCATCATAAGAATTCTGACACCATGAAATATCTGAACATTGTAAACCACCAAAGGATCATGCTAGCTCCCCAGAAATGAACTCTAAGCAAAATGGGAACTCAGAAATGACATATAAAGGATTCAAAATATAGATTGCAAAGAAGATCAATGAAATTCAAGACAAAATTGAAAATTAACACAAAAAACTACCAAAGCAATCTGGGAAATGAAGAAAAAGATAGACATCTTTAAAAAATCAATCAGAATTCTGGAATTGAAAAATTCGCTTAAAGAATTTCAGAATACAATGGAAAGATTTATAAATAGACTAGACCAAGCCAAAGAAAGAATTTCAGGGTCTGAAGACCAGTCTTTTAAACTAAACCAGTCAGATAGAAATAAAGAAAAATAGTTTTTAAAAATGAAGAAAGCCTTTGAGAAATACATGATCATGTCTAGCAACCAAACCTATGAATTATTGGCATTCTTGAGAGAGAAGATAAAGTAAACAAAATGGAAAATGCATTTGAGGGAATACTTCAAAAATTTTCAAGAAAAAAGAGCAGCAAAGTCTAGATGACAGCACATCAGTGTGCATGATAATTTGCTGAATATCTTAAGACCACTTTTGAGATCTACCACTCAGAAAAAAGTTCTTTTGAAAATACTACTGCTCCTTGACCACGCACCTAATCATGGCACCCATGAGCTCTGATGGAGGTGTATCAGGAGAGTTCTTTTCATTACTGACAACACAACTTTTATTTTGCAGTCATGAATCAAGTAGTAATTTCAAATTGTAAGTCTTATGATTTGATATGTACAGTTCAGAAGGTGATACCTGCTAGAGATAGTCATTCCTCTGATTAATGAGGGCAAAGTAAATTAAAAACCTTTTCAAAATGGTTAAGAACATTGGTAATTCATGGGAGGATTCAAACTATCAATATTAACATGAGTTAGAAGAAATTGATTCCAACCCTCATAGATGACTTGGAGGTTCAAGACTTCAGTAAAGAAAGTAAATGCAGATGTGGTGGAAATAGCAAGAGAATTAGAAGTGGAGCTTGAAAATGTGACTAAATTGCTGCAATATTATGATCAAACTGTAATGGATGAGGAGTTCCTTCTTACAGATGAGCAATGACATTGTTTCCTTGACAATGAATCTACTAGTGTTGAACATTGTTAACATGACAAAAGAAAGGATTTAAAATATTATATAAATTTTGTTGGGGAAGAAGTAGCAGGATTTCAGAGGATTAATTCCAATTTTGGAAGAAGTTTTACTGTGGATGAAATGTTATCAAACAGCATCACATGCTATAGAAAAGTCTTTTATGAAGGGAAGAGTCAATGTGGTAGACTTCATTGTTGTCTCATTTAAAGAAATTTTTACAGCCACTCAAAGATTCAGCAAGCACTACCATGATCAGTCAGCAGCCATCAACACTGAGCTAACACTCTCCACTAGCAACAAGATTATGACTTGCTGAAGACTCTAATGATTATAACCATAAAGTATTTTAAAATTAAGTTATGCACACTTTTTAGATGTAATGCTATTGTACACTTAACCTACCGTATAGTGTAAACATAACTTTTATACATACTGGGAAGCCAAAAAATTCATGTGTCCTGCTCTATTGAAATATTTTCATTATTGTGGTGGTCTGGAATTGAACACACAATATCTTCAAGATATGCCTGGTCATCCTCATAACCAGAAATGTAGGTTTTCATCCAGTTTTGTACATTGTGGTCATTCTTCACTGTGTGTCTGTTTAATAATATATCTACCTCCCATATATCACTGAAACACATTTTTTTTTTGCTGTTCTATCAGCTTCCTTTCTTGGTGTGCATTATTTTATTATTTCTGACAATGATAGGGCAAAAAAATTAAAGATACAGCTATGTCTGGAGGTGAGTAAGTGGTGGGAGAAGCATAATTTCTCAAGTTTTCTCTACTAAATTCTCTGACATTAGCTCTTCCATTGGTTATTCTGAGCACGTATTACTTCTACAGTAATGGGGAGAGGAGAACCCTATATTTTTTCCATTCTCTCGAAAACCTATGACCTTTGTCTCCTTGGAGTGAAATAACAGCCTTCTATTTGATGTCATGACTTTTTTGATGAAGGAACAGAGTTACTAGAGTATACATTCAGGGAAACTAATGCTTTTGGGGTTTGTTTTGTTTTGCTAAAATTGCTCTTGAGGCAGCCATGGTATAAGCAATAATGTACCATAATGCAAATCATAAGATCTCCATTCAAATCCAAGTTCTGCCACACAATGAGATATGTGACACTAGATATATCTCCCTTTCCCCATTTGAAAAATAAAAAAAATTATTCTTTGCCTTCTAGTGCTTTGGAACAAGTTTAATGATAAAGTGGTGAAAATTCTCTTTAGTTGCTTTCAGAATCTCTGTCACTGTCTTTTGAAAATTAAGTTATAATGTGTCTTGATGTGAGTCTCTGAGGATATATTGATTGGAGTTTCTTGAGCTTCCTTAATGTTTATATTCATGACTGTCATCAAATTTGGGTTGTTTTAAGCCATTGTTTCTTCAAATATTCTGTCTCTTTATCTCTTTTCCTCCTTGGATTTCCATAATGCATATCTTGGTCTGCTTCATGGGGTCCTACAGATCCCTTAGGCTCTATTAATTTTCTTTAATCTTTTTTTCAGTCTGTTCATCAGGCTT
Organism: Trachypithecus francoisi; assembly: GCF_009764315.1. Taxonomy (NCBI): domain Eukaryota; kingdom Metazoa; phylum Chordata; class Mammalia; order Primates; family Cercopithecidae; genus Trachypithecus; species Trachypithecus francoisi. Next base: position 6,749 of record NW_022680605.1, on the reverse strand, counting down.
GATACTTTCCACTGACCTATCTATCTTCATGATCTCTGATTCTTCTGCTGGCTCAAATCTGCTTTCGAATCCCTCTAGTGAATTTTTAATCTCAGTTATTATACTCTTAAGCTCCAGAATTTCTTTTTGGTTTAATTTTAGATTTTTATCTCCTTATTAATATTTATATTTTTATATTTTGTTCATACCTCTTTTGTTTAACCTTTATCATATCTTAGTTTGTGAATTCAAAATACCTGAGACAAGTCTCAGTCAATTTAGGAAGCTCATTTTGCCAAGATTAAGGACACACCCATGAAACAACCTCAGGACCATCCTGTTAACATGTGGTCAAAGTGGTCAGGAAACAGCTTAGTTTTATACATTTTAGGGAGACACGAGACATCAGTAAATATACGTAAGATTTTAATTCATCTCGTCTGGAAAGATGGGACAACTCAAAGTGGGGAGTGGGGTTCAGGATACAGGTAGATAAAAGACAAATGATTGCATTATTTTGGGTTTCTGATTAGCCTTTCACTGACTACACAATTTACAGCAGTAGTCACTTATTCCTTAGTCTGAGTTAGTAAAACAATAAGGCAGAGGAAGCAATCAGATATTTGTCTCACATAAACAGAGAGATGACTTTGAGTTCTGTCTGTCCCTTGTCCACAAGTAATTTTCTTGTGGGCAAATTGTGAGGGAGGTTGGTAGCTTTTTAAACTCTTTGTAGCTATCTTATTTAGGAATAGAATGAGAGGCAGGTTTGTCCAACACAGTTCCCAGCTTGACTTTTCCCTTTGGCTTAGTGATTTTGAGACCCTGAGATTTATTTTCCTTTCACATTTTCCAGCATTTTTTTTTTCAATCTTTTGGAAAAAGCATTTCTCAATAAAACGAGTCTCTGGTTTCAGGTTTTGTCTGATCTCTCATGGTTAGAACAATTTACTCCTAGATGGATAGGTCCCATATTACTAGGAAAACTTATTTTTAGCAGGTGGTAAAGTCCCACATTTTATGAAGAGAAAATCAGGAGAGGAAGGGAGAAAAACAGCAACAAACAACAGCAACAAAAAGAACATGAAGGGCTGTTGAATTTTGTTGAAGGCCTTTCCTGCATTTATTGAGATAATCATGTGGTTTTTGTCTTTGGTTCTGTTTATGGGATGGATTACGTTTACTGATTTGCTTATGCTGAACCAACCTTGCATCCCAGGGATGAAGCCAACTTGATCTTGGTGGATAAGCTTTTTGATATGCTGCTGGATTCAGTTTGCCAGTATTTTATTGAGGATTTTTGCATTAATGTTCATTAGGGATATTGGCCTGAAATTCTCTTTTTTTGTTGTGTCTCCCCCAGGCTTTGGTGTCAGGATGATGCTGACCTCATAAAATGAGTTAGGGATGATTCTCTCTTTTTCTGTTGATTGGAATAGTTTCAGAAGGAATGGTACCAGCTCCTCTGTGTACCTCTATAGTATTCTGTGATGGTAGTTTGTATTTCTGTGGGATCGGTGGTGATATCCCCTTTATAATTTTTTATTGCATCTATTTTATTCTTCTCTTTTTTCTTATTTATTAGTCTTGCCAGTGGTCTATCAATTTTGTTGATCTTTTCAAAAAACCAACTCCTGGATTCATTGATTTTTTGATTTTTTTTTCTTTTGTGTGTGTGTGTGTGTGTGTGTGTGTGTGTCTATCTCTTTCAGTTCTGTTCTGATCCTACTTATTTCTTGCCTTCTGCTAGCTTTTGAATGTGTTTGTTCTTGCTTCTCTAGTTCTTTTAATTGTGATGTTAGGGTGTCGATTTTAGATCTTTCCTGGTTTCTCTTGTGGACATTTAGTGCTATAAATTTCCCTCCACATACTTCTTTAAATGTGTCTCAGAGATTCTGCTATGTTGTGTTTTTGTTCTCATTGGTTTCAAAGAACATCTTTATTTCTGCCTTCATTTTGTTATTTAAGCAGTAGTGATTCAGGAGCAGGTTGCTCTGTTTCCATGTGGTTGTGCAGTTTTGAGTAAGTTTGATCCTGACTTCTAGTTTGATTGCACTGTGGTCTAAGAGACAGTTTGTTGTAATTTCTGTTCTTGTACATTTGCTGAGGAATGCTTTACTTCCAACTATGTGGTCAGTTTTGGAATAAGTGTGATGTGGTGCTGAGAAGAATGTATATTCTGTTGATTTGGGGTGGAAAGTTCTGTAGATGACTATTAGGTTCACTTGGTGCAGAGCTGAGTTCAAATCCTGGATATCTTTGTTAACCTTCTGTCTCATTGATCTGTCTAACATTGACAGTGGGGTGTTAAAATCTCCCATTATTGAGTGGGAGTCTAAGTCTCTTTGTAGGTCTCTAAGGACTTGCTTTATGAAACTGGGTGCTCCTGTATTGGGTGCATATATATTTAGGATAGTTAGCTCTTCTTGTTGAATTGATCCCTTTACCGTTACGTAATGGCCTTCTTTGTCTCTTTTAATCTTTGTTGGTTTAAAGTCTGTTTTATCCAAGATTAGGATTGCAACCTCTGCTTTTTTTTGCTTTCCATTTACTTTGTAGATCTTCCTCCATCCCTTTATTTTGAGCCTATGTGTGTCTTTTCATGTGAGATGAGGCTCCTGAATACAGCACACTGATGGGTCTTGACTCTTTATCCAAAGTGCCAGTCTGTGTCTTTTAATTGGAGCATTTAGCCTATTTACATTTAAGGTTAATATTGTTATGTGTGAATTTGATCCTGCCATTATGATGTTAGCTGGTTATTTTGCCCGTTAGTTGATGCAGTTTCTTCCTCGCATTGATGGTCTTTACAATTTGGCATGCTTTTGCAGTGGCTGGTACTGGTTGTTCCTTTCCATGTTTAGTGCTTTCTTCAGGATCTCTTGTAAGGCAGGCCTAGTGGTGAGAAAATCTCTCAACATTTGCTTGTCTGTAAAGGATTTTATTTCTCCTTCCCTTATGAAGCTTATTTTGGCTGGATATGAAATTTTGGGTTGAAAATTCTTTCCTTTAAGAATGTTGAATATTGGCCCCCACTCTCTTCTGGCTTGTGGAGTTTCTGCCGAGAGATCTGCTGTTAGTCTGATGGGCTTTGCTTTGTGTGTAACCCATCCTTTCTCTCTGACTGCCCTTAACATTTTTTCCTTTATTTCAACCTTGGTGAATCTGACAATTATTTGTCTTGGGGTTGGTCTTCTCGAGGAGTATTTTTGTGGTGTTCTCTGTATTTCCTGAATGTGACTGTTGGCCTGCCTTGCTAGGTTGGGAAGTTCTCCTAGATAATATCCTGAAGAGTGTTTTCCAGTTTGGTTCCTTTCTCCCTGTCACTTTCAGGTACACTAATGAAAGGTAGATTTGGTCTTTTCACATAGTCCCATATCTCCTGGAGGCTTTGTTTATTTCTTTTTACTCTTTTTTCTCTAATCTCCTCTTCTTGCTTCATTTCATTAGTTTGATCTTCAATCACTAATACCCTTTCTTCCACTTGATTGAATCAGCTTCTGAAGCTTGTGCATGCATCATGTAGTTCATGTGCCATGGTTTTCAGCTCCATCAGGTCATTTAAGGTCTTCTCAACTTTGTTTATTCTAGTTATCCATTTTACTGTTCTTTTTTCAAGGTTTTTAGCTTCCTTACCATGGGTTCAAACATCCTCCTTTAGCTCGAAGAAGTTTGTCATTACCGACCTTCTGAAGCATGCATCTGTCAACTCATTAAAGTCATTCTCCATTCAGCTTTGTTCCATTGCTGGTGAGGAGCTATGATCCTTTGGAGAAGAGGCGGTCTGATTTTTAGAATTTTCAACTTTTCTGCTCTGGTTTCTCCCCATCTTTGTGGTTTTATCTACCTTTGGTCTTTGACAATGGTGAACTACAGGTGGGGTTTTGATGTGTATGTCCTTTTGGTAGATATTGATGCTATTTCTTTCTGTTTGTTAGTTTTCCTTCTAACAGTCAGGTCCCTCAGCTGCAGGTCTGTTGGAGTTTGCTGGAGGTCCACTCCAGAACCCGTTTGCCTGGTTATCACCAGTGGAGGCTGCAGAACAGCAAATTTTGCAGAACAGCAAATATTGCTGCCTGATCCTTCCTCTAGAAGCTTCGTCTCAGAGGGGCACCTGGCTGTATGAGGTGTCAATTGGCCCCTACTGGGAGGTGTCTCCCAGTTAGGCTACATTAGATTCAGGGACCCACTTGAGGAAGCAATCTGTCTGTTTTCAGAGCTCAAACACTGTGCTGGGAAAATCACTGCTGTCTTCAAACTGTCAGACAGGGACATTTAAGTCTGCAGAAGATTCTGTTGCCATTTGTTTAGCATTGCCCTGCCCCCAAAGGTGGAGTCTACAGAGGCAGGCAGGCCTCGTTGAGCTGTGGTGGGTTCCACCCAGTTCGAGCTTCCTGGATGCTTTGTTTACTTACTCAAGCCTCAACAATGGGGGATGCCCTTCCCCCAGCCAGGCTTCCACCTTGCAGTTTGATCTTGGACTGCTGTGCTAGCAGTGAGCAAGGCTCCATGGGCATGGGACCTGCTTAACGAGGCACAGGATATAATCTCCTGATGTGCCATTTGCTAAGACCATTGGAGAAGTGCAGTATTTGGGCAGTATTTCCCCAATTTTCTGGGTACAGTCTCTCATGGCTTCCCTTGGCTAGAAAAGGGAAATCCCCCAACCCCTTGTTCTTCCTAGGTGAGGTGATGCCCTGCCCTGTTTTGGCTTGCCTTACATGGGCTGCACCCACTGTCCAACCAGTCCCAATTAGATGAACCAAGTACCTCAGTTGGAAACACAGAAATCACCCATGTTCTGCATCGATCACCCTGCTCCTATTTAGCCATTCTGGAATTGAGGGGCCTCTATTTTTATTATTTTTTATCTTTAGATATCAACAGTCTGATTGTAAAGTTTATATGGAGAGGCCAAAAAACCCAGAACAGCCAATGGTAGGGAGAACAAAGTCAAATGATTAACCTTACCCAATTCAAATTCAAGACTTATTTTGAAGCTATAGCAATCAATAGAGTGTGCCATTGGTGAAAAAATAGTCAAATAGATTAATGCAAATGAGTAAAGAGCCTGAAATAGATAATCAGAAATACAGTCAAGTGATCTTTGAAAAAAAAGCAAAGGCAATTCAATGGGAAAAAATAGTCTTTTCCACAAAGACTAATGGAGTAACTGGAGAGTCACATACAGAAAAATGAATTTGGAAATAAACCTTACATCTTTAATGAAAGTTAACTTCTAAATATAAAATGTAAAACTATGAAACTCTGATAACATAAGGTAGGAGAAAATAAAGATGACCTTGATCTGACAATAGTTTTTAAAATACTACAATGAAGGTACAATCCATGAAATAAAGAATAACTAAGCTGACCTTTATTAAAATTTAAAATTTCTGCTCCACAAAAGACACTTATCAAGGGGATGAGATGACAAGACACAGATTGGAACAAATATTTTCAAAAGATATATCTGATAAATGACAGCTATCTAAAATTTTTTAAAACTCAATGATTAGAAATCAGACACCTTGTTTAAAAAAATGGGCAACTGATCTGAACAGATACCTCACCCAAGAAGACATACAGGTGGCAAATAAAGATATGAAAAGTTCTCATCATTAAATGTCATTAGGGACCTGCAAACTAAAACCCCAATGAGATACTATTACACACTTATACAATGGCTAAAATTCGAAACACTGAAAGAACCAAATGCTGACAAGGATGTGCAGCAATGAGAACTATTAGTCATTGCTGGTGGAAATGCAAAATGGTACAGACACTTCAGGAGACAGTTGGGCAGTGTCTAATAAAACTAAAATATGTTTACTATGTTATCTAGTAGTTGTGCTCCTTGGCATTTGCCAAATGAATTGAAAATATATTTCCACACAAAAATCTGCACATGGATATTTATAGCAGTTTTATTCATCATTGTCAAAAATTAGAAATCGCCAAGATGTTCTTCAATAGATAAATGAATAAACAACGTGGTAAACCTATACAATGAATGTTATTTAGTGTTAAAAAGAAATGAACTATCAAGACTTGAAAAGATGTGGAGAAACTTTATACATATTAGTAAGTTAAATCTTAAAAGGCTACATACTGTATGATTCCAAACGCATGACATTCTGGAAAAGGCAAAACTATGCTGACACTGCAAAGATTATTTGTTGCTAGGGCTCACAAGGAAGAGAGGGTGAACAGGTAGAGTACAGAGGGTTTTAAGGTCAGTAAAGCTGTTTTATATGATACTACAATGGTGGATACATGTCATTATGCATTAGTCAAATGCCATAGAATGTACAACACAAAGAATGAACCCCACATAACCTATGAGCTTTGGATGATGATGATGTGTCAATGTTGGTTCATTGATTGTAACCTATGAGAGTTCTTAATTGTGAGACAGACTGTGTATGGGTGCAGGGAAAGAGGCATGTGGTAATTATATACTTTCCACTTAGTGTTGCTGGAAACCCCAAACTGCTGTTAAGAAATACATTTTTCTAAAGCCTACTCTAACCCACCATTCTAGTCAAGCTGAGGTTTGTATTACTCAGTGACTGTGGAGGGCTTAATGTTGATACTCCACTGATCATTTGGACTGAGATGTGAATTCTATGAGATGGGATATGACATGTCACTGAACTGGGAATTGAAAAACTGGGATTCTAAGTCTTATACTGAGGCATTGTGATACTGTCTCACTGAGTCAACAATTGCTCATTTCTAAAAAAACAAAGCAAATCCTGTTTAGTTGA